>NC_134512.1:28018293-28310793 GCF_027942865.1 Odontesthes bonariensis | reverse complement strand
TGGTGGTGGCGTTGGACTGTGAAATGGTGGGGACGGGGCCCGGCGCGCGATGCAGCGAGTTGGCCCGCTGCAGCATCCTGGACTATCATGGCAACATCTTGTATGATAAATACATCAGACCGTGTCAGCCCGTCACTGACTTCAGGACGCGCTGGAGCGGCATACAAAGGCATCACCTCCACAACGCCATGCCCTTTACTCAGGCCAGAGAAGAGGTAAGGCCTGCCTCAGCAGCTGGGTGTCTGGTTTTGTCATAATCTTGTCCCCTCTCATTCTTGTTTACAATCATTGGATAAGTTTAGGCAGTGATTAGGAATGCTTGATCTTGGATGACATAACAGAGATTTAAGTTTGCTTCCTCAATTTCCAGGTTTCCGTTGGTGTAAAACTAGTTGTTAAAGTAAAGAAATAAAAAAAAAAAATCAATTTCTATGGTTTTGCTGGACAAAAGTTGTCACCAATGGCGTATTTAGCTCACCGAGTTTGGATCCTACCTTCTGTTAGATGTCCCAATAAACACACGTGCACAGAAATCTAGCTCTTGAATGAAGAAGTATTAGCTGTGTTTGAGATGCTTTAACCATAATGTAGTTGTTTTTTTTTTTCTACAGACCTACATAATGCCTGATCAATAATATCTTGACTTTTGCACTTGCTTGGCTTCTCTGCTGCAGATCTTCAGTATACTTGAGGGCAAAGTGGTCGTGGGCCACTCCATCTACAATGACTTTGAGGTGCTGGACATGCTCCATCCAGGTCACATGGTCAGAGATACGAGTACAACATGTCTCCTCAGCCGGTTGGCGGGTTTCCCTCGCGAACGCTGCCTCTCCCTCAAAATCTTAGCCAGCAAGCTGCTGAACAGGAAAATACAAGTGAGTGTAACCGGCATGTTCGTACCTCTTTGACTCTTTTTGGAAGTAAAAGTAACGATGGACTACTTTCTGAGAACTGATACAATATTCGATATGTACATGTAACTTGAGCATGACCCCCCCTCCCCATTATTTTGTAGTCCTCCTCTGCTTTCTGACAGTACAGGGACTTGTCATTAACTGTTAAGCTTTTGCATGTTTCTCTGCCCAGGCTGGAAGGAGAGGTCACTCGTCAGTGGAGGACGCTCAGGCTGCCCTTGATCTTTACAAGTTGGTGGAGGGTGAGTGGGAGCAGGACGTGCAGAGCAGGCTGAGAGACGACGATGCTCCACACGAGCCAAGCTTTGCCTCATCAAACCACTACATGCACGACGAGTACTGGCCTGATGATGTCCTAGCAGACGGTCAATGAGGGAAATATTTAAGACCATTTACGTTGGAAATGCCTTAAGGCCCCAATGCATGATGACGCACAGCCATAAGAGCAGGGTTAGATATTTATTAGTAATGTGAATGAAAACCTTTGGAGAGTTAAAAGCAGATAAGAAAAGGAGTAAATTCAACGTGTGAATAAAAACACTTTAACTTATTACTGTTAACCATGTTAAATGCTATCAAGAGTTGTTTCGGCATCTTTTTTGCTGGAATGAAAGATATTTGTCTGACTCGGCATTCATGATCAATTTAATGTTCCGAACTTGATTGTTTGTGGAGTGAAGAGTTGGTGCTCAGTGTTTCCCACAGATGTGAAAGCAATGTGTGGTGGTGGGCCGGGGTGTAAAAAAATAAAATTCTTCAAAATAATTCCTTCGTTAATAATTGGTCACACAAAACTTTATTGTATTAACCCTTAAGAACCCAGACCCATTTCTACTTAAATGAAAATTAAGGGGGTTATAACACAGACTAAATAGACCACATAGAACCCATTTCAGATTTTTTTTCCAGAATACCACCCCCCACTGTCAGAGATCTGTAATGTGACATATATGTCACATTGGGAGTTAAGAACCTGGATAATTTCTCCATCAAGGAAAATTATGGGGGACGTAAGGATGTGTGACACCTGTGTCACGGTGGGTGACACAGGTGCGGCTTATCTGCAGATTTTCACATCTTCATTGTAAACAAATGAATAACATAGCTAATTACACTGGTGGGACTGTTCAGCTGTTTCAGACTGATACCTCCGGTTCAGGCTGCTCCTCATCAACACGCACGTCTCTCTTTCAATCGCGGAAAATATTTTTCAATACTCATCTGGATTGAAGCAGCAAACATTCAGTGTAAGAGTTTTAAAAAACTACTTTATTTGATTCACAGCTGCTAGTATTTAAACCTCGACAACCCAACTACATTTTTTTTTTTTACGGCAAACTTGCGACTAGTTAACTTTATAAAGAAGGCGTAATCGCTTGTTTGCTATGGGACGGGACGGGACAACATTGTATTCAAAATATAAAATATTTTTATAGGACTTTTTAATGTGTGATTTTATAAAGATGCACGTGATACCAACCTTTCGTGAATTCTTTCGGTTGAGCTAATCTAACGCGACGCTGAGACTAGCAAGCTTCCACGCTTCCAGAGAAGCACGGAGGGGAGGGGCTGTGTGTGTGAGTAGGCTATGCGAGAGAGACGCGAGGGACAGAGGGAGAGCAGCAAGGAAAGGCAACTTAACGAATACGAGTATTTTTTAAATAGCGTTAAAAAAATAATAATAACCAAACGCAATATGTGGCGGCCGGTGTTTAATCTGTGGCGCACCGCCACGAATTAGTCTATGTGTGGGAAACACTGGTGCTGTTACAGTGGGGTTAAATGATTGATGATTTGCAGAGTTTGCAGTTTTCTAACCCTGTCTGCACTTACTTGAAAGTGTAACTGTAAGTGTTACTCTAAACAGGAATATTACAATATATACAATAAGCCCTGATGCTGTCATGTTTAAATTACAACTATAGACGTCTCCTAAAGCAGCTGCTTTTAAGACGTTACTTGCTGTATTAGAAACTAAAAACATTTGAGAAATGAGTGGGGCAGTGTTTAATTCTGCAGCGTAGAACTTTTTATATGTTAATGAAGGTCCATTATTCCAAACTAGTTCACACAATTCTGATTAAGCCTGTCAGGTCCATGTAATTCTCTTGTCCTTGGCAGTGTACCAGACTTTGAAATCTGGTGTCTGATGACATTCCTGCATTGTTGGACCTATCGATCTAACAACAGTTTGTGTTTTAACTCACTGCCAGAAGAGGGGGACAAAAGTTCTTAATGTTGGAATCTCTTCCCTGCGTATGTGGCCTCAAATGTTTCTAATGTCATGACAGTTGTATGTTCAGATTTGACGCAGTGTTTCACTACCTCTGAATGTAAGCTGCTCTTCAGTTTCTAAATAAAAAAAAAAGCATCATGTGAAATTTGAGCATTCCGTTTGGGTTTTTTTATGTGCGAAATATAATTTGTTAGCCGTATTTGTCCATCAGTGTGGGTTAGTAACCCTAACCCTCACACACACACATCAAAGAGTATTAAATAAACTTTAAGATTTCAGTCACACTCATGAATAGCTTTGAGGTTGATGCCAGCAAGACTTGCATTACAACACGTAAAGAGAATCCAGTGAAGTCTGTGTGTAGTGGACAGAGCTGAAAACATGAAATTGCTGAGGAACTTTTCTGGAAAACCTTTGACAGTGAACAGTTTGAAATTAAAACTACCTTTACAGAAAGAGGACAACTCATTTAAAATGGACTGAGGTCAGGGGGTGGTGGTGGAACTGTTGTGATGAATCAAAACTTAAATGATTATTTTTTAAATATCAGGACAGTGTTGAGAAAATTGCGACGTTATTGGAGGATGGTTTGTAACATGGCATTTCTCATCTGTGAATACATCAATAATTCAGGAGGCTGCGCACAGATTTTAGAGCAACATTTGGAGGGTCAAGCTTATTTAAAAACTAAAAACTCCAATCATGGGCATCTGAGTTGATTCACTGATAAATCAGCATTAATAGCAGCATTGTCAGCAGCAGCATTACACGCGACGCCACGGCTATTACGGTGCTGCTAAATGTCTTGGGAATCGTCCAAACCTGCGAGTAAGAGTTTGTCACAAATACTGGATCAGTATGTGACCTCATGCGATGGCACCATGTCCAAATGGGCTAACAAATCCACCTCGGTGAGGTTGCGCTGCCCTACTATACTTCTATTTTTTTTAAAACGTCACACAAAGAACCGTTTTCTTTTGTTGAAGTACTGAATTGCGTGGGATTGCCACACAGTTTAATGCTGCTGATGTACATCAGTTTGCATGGTTCAAAGTTCTACGTGTGACAGCAGATTAGGATCTTTAAGGTAAATACTGAGAGCAACAAGCTGCGGGTGATGTTGTGCATTTTGTGTTTCTCACTGAAACCCACAAGGACACACACGCACACACACACACATCTACAAGCTGAGGCGGCACAGCTAAGGCTACAGTCAGAGAACAGAGTGTTGCATTGTTTGCCCAATCCATCTAATTTAGTTCCCCAAATCGCTTTATTGAGCTGATCAGGCTCGATTTTGCAGATTACTGGCAGGCTGCCTGCTCCTTTGTCATTGCATCAGGGGGAAAACGTGCGTCAATGACGCTCGAACATCCAGGGTCAGAAGGGGTAAATGGGCAACATTTCCGAATATGAACTTCACAAAGCTGGCTGAGAGCGTGCTCGAATTGCACACTGTTGGATGAGGAGAAACATGCTCGATGAGGCAGGGCATCAAAAAAAAAAAAAAGAGCCTAAGATCAGATGCAAGTTCAGAAAGCAACAGGCTGCATTGTACAGTTGTTGGGTGAAAATCATTCAAGGAGCCGATAACATAACATGCATTTTAGTTCCATCAGGGCCATTGTGTGTGTACGGAAGTATATTTTTTTTACTTAAGGTTAACAGTGACTTAAAACATTTTTAAGTAGAGTATGAAACATAGTTCACTGTGATATAAGCACGTGAACACAAATGGACATTCACATGGTTATTTCCTTTCTATATGTTCAAATAACTTTAAATTTAAATCCATGCACCCTCAGTCTCCTGCTTGAAACTCAAGTATCTATTAGAGACATACTTTTATACATTCCATCTTACTTCATGTGCAAGATACTTATATCTTTGCCATTTCTGTCAAAGAAAAGTCAAGGAAAGGATAAATTACAGGAGGCTAGACGATTGGATCATGCTCAGGAGACATCCGTTTAACTGAGGACAAGAACGACTGATGAGTAGATGCATCCCTGGAGGATAACAGGGTTTCTCTCTTTTCATCCCATTCCCCAGGGACACTTTTATAGGTCTGAATTGATTTAACAGTTGACTGAAACACAGATAAAGGATGGTTTCTTTACAGGACAGGAGGAAGCAGAGTATACAGTGTGGGAAGTGGCTCACCCCATTATATAAACCTTTACTAGCCGCTCATGGTAACCCTTACACATATGCACCCCCCCACAGTCCAGCTGTCACGTGGGCTGCGTTTCTGTGTTGTCTGAGCTGAGATACAATGCATATGTAGAACTAATCTGATCACAGGGAATTGTGGATAGTTTAGGGGCCGTTTTTACTGATATGAGTGCGCCTGAGTCATAATCCAAATCCTAGAGCGGTGGTGGATGTTAGAGTTGTCATGTGTATGTATAGATATGCATAAAGAATGAAGTAAGATTTGAGGGTTTTTCATAGCTTCATGATCTAAGGCATGTTGGCTGATCGGTTGCCTTTTCCGCTGCTTTTCTTCCCTTTTTTCCCTCTCTGATGCGTTTTCGTCGGTCAGCTGGAGCAAACGTAAAACTAGCTTGCATTTCCTGTCGGAGGAAGGACCAGACAAACACATTAATTCAAGTTTGAAGGTAGCTAAGTACCAGAATATGTCAAATGTAGAAGAATTTATCCACAGTCTGAACTAAAAAGCTCATTTCAGTTACTCTATTCTTTCTAAATTTAATTGTTGATGAGGTATTTTGGCACTTTGTCACTCTACCGGCACGATATAAAAAAATAATTAGGGTACACTTGCACGACACGGATAAAATTCCACAGAGCTTTCAACCTCTTTTATAAGGAATAAATGGGTTTACGGCCGGTGGATGAAATGCTTAGCAGAGAGGCAGACGTTTTTGACAAAAATAAAAAAAATCTGTGGTATCAATACTACTAAGAGATAATATTACTGATAAGTAAACAGACTGACCTCACTCTCTCCACTATTCATCTAAATGTGAGCAGATCATTGGAATGGAGGCTCCACCTCTCACCTGAACATATTCACGTTGCAGAAAACACAGTCACAATGGTCACTTGTCAATCCATTCAAGTCTTCCTGGAACGCCATCAAATCCCTCCACCTGCTAAAACTCTTGCCTAAAGTCTATTCTTGACATTACATCATCCAAAATGTGCCTTGGCCCTACCTTTCATCACAGAAGCGCCTTCGCCATTGGCCAGACAGTGTCACCATCACTCCCCAACCGCCCCTCCTTCACACCCGCTGCCACTTTTATGCTGATTGAAAAGAGAAAAAAAAAAGGAGTCTGTTGGGTGTAATCTGGTGTGACGCCACTAATCCCGGCACTACAAATCACCGGTCCCGTCCACCTCTGCTCCACACAGACCCCTGCGACTCCCCACCAGCGACTTCACATCTGCCTCAGGTAGGACATGGGAGATGCGTCTCAGCCTCTTTAATGCCTTGGATGTAGTACAACTCTGAAACTCCTGCTGTAATTGTTTGGCAGCGCTTTAGACGTGGGACACTGATGTTGTTTTTATTTAACGGTACGAATTTTGTTTTCCAAAAATACTTGATCATCAAGCTAAAAGTAAAGACTATTGTGGCGGCTCTCGTCGTAAGAGGTACAGCTAGGTAATATACTTTAAAGTACATCTTGGGGCTGAATGTGTGAGGCACTCATGCTGAGACCTACAGCCTTGGAAAAATGCATGCACTCGCCGTTTCACAGCTTTGGCTTTTACCATGTACTTAATAATATGCAAACAACATAAATGTCCATCTAATGGAACATTGTTTTCTGCTAATGGTTATAGACTTTAAAAATGTAAATGTACATTAATATAGGAAACAATGCAGTAATTCGGTATAAAGATGCCATTTCTGAAGTTCTGTGTGCATACCTAACACAGTTTAGTCCACAGCAGCCGCTGTGAGCATGTTCGTAATTAAACCAAATTACTGTCAGCCACAAATCTCCCAGTAAATCATCCAGAAATGGGCAAGTTCCAAATATAGCATATTCAAGGTACCCTGTGAGAGCAGAGAGTGGGATGGGATGAAGGGGGATTACTGCAACTGTTCTTTACTGGGAATCACTAATTTTTTTTCAATTTTTATTTTTTTTCCAGACCGTCCAAAGCTGATTTGAAGAGCAGAAAGCATGGCTGTAGTCGTAAGTACTTCCACTTTTACTTGGTTGAAACCGTGTTTTAAGGCTCACCCCATCTCCCCCTTCACAAACATCTTCCTACAGCTGCAGCTCAACATTTCCCAAGGCCAAAGCCCTTTGTTATGGATGCCGTCAACAGCTACAGTTGCCTTAGCTGCTAATCTTTGATCCCTGTCTCAGACCCACAAGTTGTCCTTACTACGTATTTACAGGCTTTACTGGACTCATGAGAAAGATTAGCCAAACACTGAGGCCTATTGATTATGGTCCTGCAGCGACTGGTGGACAGGCATTCTGATCATGCGGATTAGAAATATCCCAAAGCTCACACAGCACAACCAAGTCTTGTGATAGAATTGACAGGCAGGGACATTTAGCTTTTACTCAAAGGTTAAAGCCATCTTAAGGTTTTCTTATTGGACACGGTAAATGGAAACATTTCTGGGCTTGTGTGGAAAAATTTTTGGCATAGAGGTGTTTTCCCATCAGCCATCAGAACAGCTACCGTGACATCATTAAAAAGCCTTCACATTCACTTTGTCTTCTCGCTGCAGGAAAGGCGCAAGTGAAACTAACAACATCAAATATTAACGCGTTTCCTTTCAAGGAGTATGAAGCCGCGATATCAGTGTCGCAGAAGTGGAACACCTGCATGTTTCCATTCATAATTACAGCTGTACTTTTCCAGCGACTGAAAAAGCATTTTGGTGCGTTCAAAAGTGCAGCAAAGAGTTTTCAACTGAGAGAGAGCAATCCAGAACCTTGTGTTCAGTTACTTTGTCTGTATTATCAGTTCCAACAAACAGAAAAGGGGAAACCACTAGTTCCACTCCAACCTACTCTAGAATTTTGATGTAAAGCTGAAAAACATTGGCTCACTGGACTTTATGCCAGCTTACCAGCACATAAACCACGGTGTGCACAAATATTTGGAAAGTTCAATTAAAGTGTTGTGCTGATTCAATTTGTGTCACACACGGATATTTGAATTAAAGCAGGTGTAACTGGTAACGGTTGTAAAAGCTGCATCTCGTGTCGCTCTGCCAGTGATGGGGCCTTCCAGTAATACACGTTTGTGCACCGATGTCCCTACGGCTGAAAGAGACATCCGTAATTCGTTAAGATTTCCCTGCAAAGTGTCGGCAAAAAACATGGATTACTTTTTTTATGTTTAAAATCTCAGTTTGTTAATGGCTGCTGGGTAACTTACAGTGTCTGCGTCATGCATGGAGCAGTGGATGTTTGAACAAGGACGTGTTTGTTGTTCTAAAAGCTTTCGCTTTATCTTTCAATTTTTATGTGCAGTTAATGACAGGCTGTATCACTCGATTGTCTCCCGTCAGAGTGGAACTTACCGTATGGTGTCGGAGGAGGAGCAGGCTCTCAGGGCCAAGCTGGAACGTCTCACGGTCAAGGATCACGGGCCGGTGTTTGGACCATGCGCCAACCTGCCAGATCACACCGCGCAGAAGGTAGCCTGATCCGATTTCTCACCGACACATAAAATTCTGTCAAAAATCGATGAGTACTGGACAGTGGGTAATACTATGAAACCACATCACTGTCACATCAAGACATAAAATAGTTCAACAGGCCGACAAAGACATGCTTTCTTCCAGTGTGCCATCATGCGCTTGATGTTAAATCATAAACGCGACAGGTTAGCTTCTAGATGCAGTATTTGTTTTCACAAGTACAAGAACGGTTTGAGATTAGAATAACTAAATTAATCTCTAGTTTTCTTTTTAATGGGTTCCAGGTTTGAAAAGTTACCTTTACGAGTTTTTCCATTGTCGGTAAGCTTGAGCCGTAAGTGCCCAAAATAAGACTATGGATAAATTTGTCTGCTATATGGGTAACACACCCAATAACCTTTCATAATAAAAGGTGAACCAAAATCTGTAACTGGGTCACTCATTATTGTAACTTAAGTTTCTCTTAATATTCCCCTTTAGCACTTAAATGGATGCCATGAATCAGAAGCTAACTTCAACATAGTATTTACTTTGCTACACAGCTAGCTTGCTAGTCTGTTGCCCTTTCTGGAAAAAAGAACACAATAGCTTTGACAGAAAATATCTTATGTGACACCTAAATTATAATTTTTTTTTTTTCAAAAACCACATCAATTGCTTTTTTTGATGGCATGAGATCATGTAAAACTGCAAACTAACTGCCTGCTCTGGCTCCCCCTGCAGGCCAAGGATGAGCTGAACGAGACGGATGAGAAGCGGGTGTCCGCAGTAAAGGAGCTGCGAGGAATAATTAAGGAAAAAGCAGATGCAGGAGACGAACTGGCCAAGGGGGTGCAGGACACCTTTGGGGAGAAACCAGACAATCTGCTAGTCCGCTTCATTCGTGCCAGGAAGTATGATGTTCCCAGAGCCTTTGACCTTATGAAGGGTAAGTTAAGGTCACCAGTCACCAGCGGACTTGAATTTGCCACCTGTATTTTCTTCCTTCGTACATAAAAATATAATTATGCCGTCAGTTTTACCTTCTTGGGGTCATTAGGGCCCGCACTCTCAACTGAGGGGACCGGTTGTCAGAAAACACTGACAAAAGTGCAAATACTAACTCATAAAGCTACGTTTAGAGACAAAAATCAAATAATCCTCCCTTGACTCTATCCAGGGTACGTGCGCTTCAGGAAGGATTACCCCGAGCTGTTTGAAAATCTCACCCCAGAGGCTGTACGGAGCACCATCGAGGCCGGCTACCCAGGCATCCTGCAGAGCAGAGACAAATACGGCCGTGTGGTTCTGCTCTTCAACATCGAGAACTGGGACTACGAGGAGATCACCTTCGATGAGGTACAGGGTTTCACTTCTTATGTGCGAGGAGAGGATTTAGCATTTGGTTTAAGACACCTTGGATGATACTGAATAAATGACTGTGTGTTCAGATCTTGCGTGCCTATTGCGTGATCCTGGAGAAGCTGCTGGAGAACGAGGAAACTCAGATTAACGGCTTCTGCATCATTGAAAACTTCAAAGGTTTCACCATGCAGCAAGCATCAGGAATCAAACCAACTGAGCTCAAGAAGATGGTGGACATGTTGCAGGTGAAAAACAAAGTCATTCTCGAGCTGTTCCAGAATGCATGCAGAGCGCTAAAAAGTTTGGTGTCTACAGGTCAAGCAGTCAAAAAGTACATCAGTAAAGAGGCAATAATAACAGCAGTTCTTAATATTCTAGCCTTCCTCTCACATCTCCTGGACTTTCTAAGGGTTTTATTACCAAAATGTGTTGCTCTCTCCATCTTCCTCCAGGACTCCTTCCCAGCCCGTTTCAAAGCTGTGCACTTCATCCACCAGCCCTGGTACTTCACCACCACCTACAATGTGGTCAAACCACTGATGAAGAGCAAGCTGCTCGAGAGAGTGAGTCAGATGAATTCAATCAAAAAAGAAAAGAAAAAAAAACACTACAAGGAAAAAAATAATGTAGACACGATTACTACTGCTGCTCCAACGTAGCCTAAAAATAAAACAGAGTGTTTTCAACACAGAAGAAAACCCACAATGTGAAATGCCATTAAACGTCTGCCGTCTTTGCTTCAGGTGTTTGTCCACGGAGACGAGCTGGAAAATTACTACAAGGAGTTTGACGCGGACATCCTTCCCTCCGAGTTCGACGGAAAAGGCTCCAAGTACGACGGCAAGGCCACAGCGGCCAAACTGTTCGACTGAACAACCTCCATCCTCCTCCTTACGAGGCGAAGAGCCACTATATATTACAAGCCCTATAGGCTGTGGAGAATCAAAGCCCAATCTAGCTGTGTGGTTGTAGGAGCAAAAGTTTTGAATGAAAGACCCGAGTGTGTGTGTGAAGTCTGAAAATGCTGTTTCCGAAGGTCCCAATAAAGCACAGTCGTACAGGACTAAGTCTGTGGCTTGCAGTGAGTAATTTCAAAGTTTAGGCCACAAACTACAGATGCCACACACTCCACGTATTAGCTGATCGTTTTTCTGAAGCGCATGCTTTTTAAACCGGTTTCACGAACGGATCCTTCGAAAAGCAAATGATTTCATTTTACACCAACACGGTATGGAAATCACTCTTCTTACTCTTAAAACTAGTTTGAAATTGCTCATTTGTCATTGTAAACATTTAAGTGCTTTTATTTCTATCAATCTTCTTATTTTTTTGCTCAAAAGAAAAAAAGAGTTCAGACCAGGGTCTGTGTTATTGCACATGGGCAAAGAGTCAACGCTCACAACTGTATAACAGTGACATAACTGTTACAGTAAACAAACAAAACCCCAACAAAAAGGCACAAATGAGTGAATGTTCGCTGTGGTGGATTTGCAGTTTTAAGCAGATTTCAAGATTTAGCGAGTTCGTTTCACATGCCAATCCAGTGGAAACCAGTGGCTGCCCTGGAGGTAGTATATAATCAAAAGATTCATGGCTCAGAAAATAGTCAGTGCTTCTGTTACGCATGCATGTGATAATTCCAATTTCTCCTTCTGGGATTCTGTGAACAAGCGATTTTCTGTCTCTCTCCTGTGTTGAATTGTGCTTTGTTTGGACTGAAGTGAACCCACGCAGCTCGTTTTAACACGGGCAGGCCCCAGCTATCTCAGATCCCACCCTCTGGTCCCCATCTCCACTTGAAGTGCATGGCTCATATTCTAACAAGTGCCTGTCTCTTGTGTGCGAGTGTTGTTTTCTTCTAGATTGTTCTTCGGCATGAATATCATTCAGCTTGACCCGTTATGTTACCCCGTGCACTCATAAGGATGTCAACAAATGTACAATAAACTGTATAAATGCAAGCTTTGCTCATTTTATTGATCAACAAATTTACAAGAGAAAAAAACTGGAATGCTATGAACACATAAACAGACGGTTTTGATGAAGATGTTTCCTTAATGGAGTAGATTCAGGTCTCTGCTGTTCACCACACCGGAGCACAACAATATATTATCAGATTGAAACGTTAACCACGTATGTTCATGTAGGTTATAAAAAGAGATCAAATCTAATAAACTGCAAACTAAACAACATATTGCACATACAGATACAGCGGTGGGGATAGTGCAGGTAGAATTTGAGCTATGCAGGCAGATTGAAGTTAATTATTAGGAAATGCATTTATGCAATGGATCATAAATTGTGTTGACTGAAGCTAACCGGATTGGTTGGAGTCGACTGCGGTTAAAGTTGGCAGGATGTTTCTACAGGAAACCGATAAATATCAAACCAGCACATGACAGAAACCAACAAAGTGATGGAAGAGGCCAACAAAAAAACCCACAGAACACAAAGGTGCAACTTCTGCATTCAAGACTCCCCCCTTATTATGTCTGCTGTAGTCCTTTATCAGTATATTTCTGATGGAAATTAGTTTCATGAGGCACAACTGAGCTTAGGCCCTTTGTTTGCTGCATTTATCATTTTACGTGGCAGAATCCAACTATGTGATATGTAAGAAGCAGCATAAAATACCTTTTATTTGAACTGTAACCAACAAGCTATATATATATATATATATATATATACATATTTTTTAAGGTAATGAGGTGTTGGAATGGACCGAGCTGACATAGAGCAGTGCAATGCCTAGATTACCATGTTAAAGTAGGTACATATAAAGTGCTTGAATAGCTTTAATCATGTGGAAACCTCCTTAAATAAAAGCCCTCAGACAGATTATGATCCATTGTTTTTTTTACATATTTTTCTTTTTAAACCACTTATAGTAAGGCACTTTGATTTAAGCTGATTTAACGAAAAACTTAACTTAAAAACTCAAGGTATACTGTGTTTTTAAGAGGGATTCGTGGGGAAATTTTGCGTGATAAAAACAGTGCAGAGGTAAAAGATAACCTTTACGGTGTAGCTGAAGTTCTCCTCTCACTTTGCTGTCGAACACTGCAGCTGCCAAAGTGCAGCAGAGGCCAAACTACTGTTTGAATGGAGGTTAAGTAGAAACAAAAGATGGACCAACAATTCCGAATGAGGTCACATTACACTTGCAGGTATCATTTCCAAGATGGTCAGCCGACCTCTTCTCGAGCAGCCTTGTCTACTTCCTCCACAATTTCCAGAATTATTGACTGCAATGCCATCAGTGCTGAAGTAGAGCAGACACTCAGGGCTTGGATTGGGCATGTGCTTGTTTGTCATTGTGTGTTTGTTCCTGGACTTGTACGCACTTGTCACCCATTAAGTGTTACCCCTTTGCTTTGCCAGCAGGAGTCCTCGTCTTGGTGGCTGCTCCTCTGACAGACTGGCTGCTTCTTTTCCCAGTGGCAGATAGCGTCGGTGTACTCCACTATGACCTTGTCCATCCAGGTGAGGGGCTGCGGGAACAGCACAGCTCCTTCAAAGAAGCCCATGTGGCCTCCGTGCTGGGTGAGGGCAAATATGACATTGGGCATCTTTTCTAAAAAAGTAAGACAGTAAGAGATATGTGTGAAGTTTCAGCTCACCAAATAAATCTGTAAACTTCCAGACAAACTTATTATCTTTAAATTAGTTGATCACTCCTAACAGATGCACTGACTCCTCATTTTTGTTTTTTCAAACACCAGTGATGAGACTTTTGTAACAGTTTGAGGGCATCAGAAACAACTGCATTCAGGATATAATGGAACAGCAATTTCTCCCACTGACTTGTAACTGGGAATTTTTCCTCAAATTGAGCAATCCTCACTCCCGAGGAGAGCTGACAAATCCTCTGACTGCTGCTAAGAAATATGTGGTCCACAGCAATAAAAGGACCACAGAGTGAAATCCGTGTCACATGTCTGCACAATGCCACTCCTGAGCGAGTCACCGATCTGCTTGAAACTGGCAGGAGAAACGCAGCCTGGTGAAAGGATATCACTTTAGCACCTACAGCTTTGGTAACACTTCTGAGGCCAGGACAATTCAACTGACTCACCGAATCGCACGTCACAAGAAACAAATTAGCCTCTTCCAGCAGCAAATCATATTTCAGCCGCATCACGGACTGCTGCGGTTCACAGAGAGATGACCAGAAGAGCCGTGATGGCACATTTTCTCTTGACCATGTTTTCGTTGTCCTGCTACTTCTGGTTTCTGCGTGAATATAATGTTCCTAAGCGTCTGTTTACTCTTCTGAAGCTTTTTTGCTTGCAGCTGTTCGCTCTCCTCTTGGCTGTGTTTCACATTCCTCAGACTCCTGAGGAAAATGTCTGATTCTTAAGCTGCTAAATGCTCTGCTGTAGCCACCAGCCAGTTGCATGTTGTCTGTTTGATGCTAAATCGGTGCTATAGTGATTGTAGCAGGTTGTGCAGACAGTAGCTGCTGAATAATTCCATTTTTCATGATGACTGTGCTTATATTTCTCACAAGATGCAATTTTTGGAGCTTCATTGTCTCACTTTGGTTTCTGGATTACCATCTGCAGCCATTTCATTAAAGCCATCTTGAGCTCATCCAAGTGATGATGAATAATTGAGCCCCACCTACTTTCAACAGGGAGGCGTCTCAGTGACTCACCATGAGGTCAGCAGGCAAGGCGGTTGGTTTCCGCACAGAAATACACCACCGTCCTTTCCTGCTGTTACTCTACACCACCATTCCTCCCTCTCATGTCCAACATACTTTACTCTGTGTCTACCTTTTCATCCTATATTCTTTAAAATACTGAATATTGGTAAGGAAACTTTAAAGTATATTCCCATGAATGCCTGTGTGATGTAAATACAGATGTGTGCTGCATTTCTTTGCCCACTCAGTTCAGAATGCTTGACAGGACGTCGTTAAAATGAACTGCAATCACTTCATTCAATAAAGAAAAAAAAAGAAAAAATCTAACTGCTCTGTGACTTCACAGATCATTACTTGGTGAGTTTTGATTTTTGAACATCTGAGAGACAGAGAGAGTAAAGATGGCAAAAGGTAAGAAAAAGAGCCAAAACTTTGTGGTCTAGTTTCACTAAAGTACTTGTCAAGTTTAGAATGGTGAAGGTCTAAGTGTAGCAACACTGCGGCCACTGCAAGTGAACTAGTGATGCAAGACGAGGAAGCATGCGGGGGCCAGGAAGACCTTCACACACGTTGCATTACATACATAACCCAGCAGCCACAGCAGATCACATGGCCCTGAAAAATTCAACAAGACTGTCTAGGCTGAGTTGTGTTGAGCAGAAAGCTGTGACAAGACTTAATCAACACTCAAAACGATGTCCCCAGTATTCAGCCCCAGGGGAGGGACAACAGGTTTGTTCACTTTTCGATTCAGTGCCACTGTGAGGGAAACATCCTGCCGTTCCAGTAATTGTTCTTTAGAAACATGTGAAATATGCACAACTCAGTGAGTATCAAATGCAGCTACTATCCTAACCGAATCAAGTAACAGCGACGAGTGACTCTCATCTGTGAGTGTAGCATTTTTTTTGGATTCCATTTTCCTTTTATCCATATTCATTCATATCGAGAAAACGCTAAGATTCCATAGCGTTTTTTTCGCTTCTCCATACTGCCTGCTAACCCTGAGGGAATTAACCACCAACCTGCAAGTGTGCGTGGAATAGCCAGAAGCGACTGATGGACTAGCGGGTCGTCTAAGGAGTTTACCAGGAGGAGGGGAACAGACACCTGGAGAAAAAAAACATTCAGTTTATTCCTCAACTTTTTCACACGGCCTGGTTCTACGTTTCAAGCTGTTCAACGGAATTCATTAAAACATTTATCTTGCTGGATTGCCATCTGTGCACTCTGAGCCAAGCCATCAAAAAGATCAAGGCTTTCAAACAGTGGCAGTGAACTGACATTCCTGGTTAAGTATCTGCAATAGTAGTTAAAGCGTAGATTTCAACCGTGGTGGTGGTAATATTAGAGATAAATACTCGCTGCTTACTTTGTGGATGTAGTGCACACAGCTCTCCTTCTCATAATACTCCCTCAAGGAGTTATGGCCGTGGAATTTTCTGCAGTGGAAATCGTATGATCAGCGAATAAGAAAGGAATTCTGAGCACTTATGTTGCAGCCCAGCCAAATTCATAATCCACACAATATTTCACCTCATTACGTCATCATCAAGCTGCATCAGAGAAGTGGCTGCATACAATCTACTCAGGTCTGCATCGCTAATGTTGCTGGAGGTCAGGCCCGACAAGCTGCCCCTGTTGAACAATATCAGCATTCAGACAATTAGGGCATGAAGCTAAATCCTTCTTTGGCTGAAAAGCACAACCAACCATCTCCATTCGACTCTTATGGACCTTTTCAAAAAAATAAAAAATAAATAAATAAAAAGCATGGATAACAGAATACAGACATCTAGCCAAATCTTTTAGAATTAGGCAGAGATCAAAAAGTCTGGTCTCGTATGGGCACAGAGTCAGAAAAATATTGCGTTGGTGCTGTCACCAACCGTAACAATCAGCAGAGAAACAACTTTAAGCATCTTTAAGGAAACAAGATCCAAGCTTTTTTGTTCTGTGACCTACAGAACAGAGAGATGCAGCATTTTCTATTTGCTGACTGACCCTTTCATTAACATAAGGGGGGCAACAAATCTGTATCTGAGTGTGTTGTTTCCGCACCTGTGTGAAAGGATGAGTTTCTTCATATTGTCCGCCAACACGAAGTTGTAGAGCCTCCGACACTGGTCCCACTGAAGGAATGTCTCCTGGGCCCTTAATTAATTCAAACAAGCACATAAACGCACACACAAACAGAATTAGACAAGAGGACGAGGATAATCCAAACGCCTTTACGTTCGCTTATTGTACATATCATCTATATTCAGTCCGTTAGTAAATAACAAAATCAAATCCAGTCTTAGCTCAGTTGATTGTCCAGTCTACCAACCTGAGGGCACTATATCCCTGACAGACGCTCACACAGCACAGCACTCGGTCCTGGTTGGAGCGGTTTTCTCCCAGGAACTTACAGACAATGTTTCCTCCGAGACTGAAACCCACAACCACCAGCAGTGTTTGGGGGAAAGTGTGTTTGATGTGGCCCACCATGGCCCCAAACTCCCAGGTACAACCTGAATGTAAGAGACACTTTTAAAAATGTATGGCACGGTTTTTCTTTCATGGGTTTAATTGGTCTAATCAGACTTAGAGATGTCAAATGTCTGTTGATTTCTTTCTTTTTTTTTTTTTTTAAAGCAAACTCTTGGTTCTTGTGTAATTAGTTTAATTGAGCAGCATATCAAAAATGCACAAATCACACACAACAACCAAAACTGCTGTAGTATTCTGCAATACTTTACCGCAAGTGAACATGCGCGGGGAAGTGAGCTCCACGTTCGGCAGAGCTCCCAGGTGGTTGAGGACGGCGCAGCGGTAACCCTGCCGCTGGGAGTAATCCACAAAGGTCCGAATGTAGTTCTTCTCGCTATGGTTACCGATCCCAGGGCAGATTACCATGGTGATGTCATCTGAATTACATACACACACAAAGAAAGTGGGAACACAAATGCAAAAAAAATAAAGTGGAGTCATAAGTGAGTGTGAAGTGGATATTGTGTGTGTATGTATGTGTGTTTGTGTTGATTTAATTGGCTGTTGTAATGCATGCCATCTTCCTCATGGGAGTTCATTAGAGTTAATCCTGCTTGTGCATTCTTGAGGCTGATGTACTCATGATACAAACAAGCATACAAAACTTAGCAGGAGACACGTGAATCCACAAAAAAAAAAATAACAAATTTGCTTTTTAAGATAGACCTCAGTCATCTGATTAAATCCCCAAAGCCATCTGCTTTGGTGCGGTAACAGAAACAGACTGACCTCCTGTGCTGTGGTCTCCAACAGCCTCAAAGAGGTCAAAGGTCGCTGTGGCTCCATCTTGCATTGGGAGGAACTTGCGAACCCCGTGAGGTGTTGGCGTGTTGACACGCCCCATTTTGCCATAAAGTAACGTCTGAAGATGACCACTCTTCCCCCAAAGCAACGGAGGAACGTATCTGAGGAGGAACACAGACCCAATATTATATAACCTACCCTGAGGATGTTTCAGAAGATAGAGATAATCCCCCCATAGACTGGCACACACACCCCTCCAACCAGTGGAGGAGGAAGACAAATCTACAAGACTGTCCGCTTTTTCACTGACCAGCCCAGTCAACTGAGATGGATTCCTTATTTCTGGTTGAATTAAAGAATCCATTACATGTTACCAAATAACAAATCACCAGAGAGATATTCAGTAGCTTTTAAGCTTATAGGATGTCTGTAAAAAGTAAAAGAAAAAAAAAAAAACACGTACAAGCAGCAGTTATTCATTTGGCATAAAGCGTGAACTTTTTACGACCTTTATCAGACATATTCCGGTGTAGATAAAAAAAGAAAACGCAAACCAAACATCTACAGGCACTCCCACCATGTAAACAGAGGGTTCGTGATAAAAAAGAAAACTCTGTCTCTGCAGAACTCTGCAAACAACTGGTCAGTGTGTTTCAGTTCATATTCATTCGGTTTCTACATTTAGGTTCGGTTTAAATGGAACTCATTTAAATTATTCTTAAAAATTTGAAATTCTAAAACTTTGCTTTTACAGCAGTTTTACAGTATGTACCATGACAATTTTGTTTCCAGGTACCATGACAACACTGATCTGTTATCAACCTTCTGTAGGAGGTTCTAATATAGAAGTCTTCTTGCAGGCTCCTAACTACCCAGATAATCTTGCGCCAGGCATTACACTTGGAATATAAATAAAACTACCAGCCACAATATCAAAACAACTGATAGAGAGCACTGATATTTTTTAGTCCAGCGCACTGTCTTCAGGGAACCTCGGATCCTGGTATTAAAATGGATGACACTTTGATACGTACCATTCACCTAAAACAAGCAAACATTCCAAAGGGTCAGAGCGGTTTTGTTGGCATGTAGGGGGGCCTACATAGTATTAGGGCGGTAGTTTCAAAATTGTGGCTGATCTGTGCATGCGGTAACTATATCCAAGACGAAAAGGAGTCTTTAAAACTCTGAGTAGATAATAAGTAGAGCTCACTCTTTGGTCAGCATTGGGCAGGACTTGAGCAGGTAGCGACTAAGAAGTGTGTCCTGGTAGGAGATCTCTGGTGGTGCCGTCGGGCTCTTTAGGTTCAGACATCGGACGAGAACGTAGAGGGTAGCAGCCACTGCTGCCAGCTTCATGCCATCAAACATAGCTGGCAGCTCAGGGCTGAGGGTGTGCACGTCACTGTCCTCGAGGATAGTCATTCTGAGTTTGTTGGAGGACCTTCTGTGTGCACAGTCTGTTAAATCACTGGAAGAGAATTGAATTGTATCTAATCATGGCAGTTCATTTATCTAATTGGAAACCGGTGCTGTCACTTATCACAGGGTCAAAACAAGAGGAAGAATGCAGTCTGCTCATTCTAGCACTTCTTCTTTTATTAAAAGACTACGGAGTCGAAATATTAGCTTAAGTCTACAGTACTCATCAGGTCAATGTCCAACTCATCATGATGAACTTCCTCTAAAATAACTGACCTGACAGCGTTAACCAGCAGTGATGCCCTCTCTGTTTAAACAGTTTGACTCACCTTGCTTTATGAGTTTGAAGAGTGTACAAGTTGTTTCTGTGCCCACTCAGCGCTGGAAAACACACAAGCCAACTTTTAAAATACACATGTAAATATATATATGTCATTGAACAAGTGACTGAAAAACTCTAAAAATGACTACAAAGCCTCACTGGCGCCAGGTTATTTACGGTTACATCGTTCATGTACTCATTTACAAAGCTAGAATAAGCTAGAAGAGAACAAGACAGCTCTGCTTCAGTTAGCTGAAATTAGCCTCAACAAGTTTCTTGCGCTCGTTTAGTCCCCCAGGTAAAAACTGCTCCAGCAAGTCTACAGTGAAAACTTGGGGGGTCCGACTAAATAAATGTGTCAAAATACTACATGGACATTACCGAAAATAGACAGTTTGTGTCAAAAAAGACACTTCCGGGCTTACCGTGGTGTTTTAAAAAAGTCTCGTAAGGGTTCACACCTACTCGCTCCGTATCCACACAGGCTGTTTACAGCGGAGAGGCTGACCACACAGGATGCCTCCAGGCACCTCCCACAAAGCTCAGACTTTTAGCACGTAAAACATAATTAGTCAACAATAAATGTGACAAACAGTAAATGTGACTTGTTTGCTTATTCAATATATGCTTAACATGCTTGCTATTCATCTGACACAAATTGAGTAAATCAAAACGATAATTCACGTTTACTTTAAAGGACTTTAAATTGTCTTCGTCCCGTGAAACCAGAGTATCCGACAGTCTCGGAAGGGATCACCACAAACAGCAGTGGACCTCCTTTCGATGCGAAACTTCATTATTACAGTAACTTGCCCTCCCAACTTACATTCGTCAGACATGCGCCCCCTCTCTGCGAAACAATAGTGTCGCAAATACGTAGACTGCTTATCAGTAAATATTTGCGTAATCTCGTTTAATGACAGTCATTACCAAAAGTATGAGAGCTGTTTAGGATTGCTGTACACAAATTTATAAACATACACACACTATAACCTTCGTGGTTATAAAGTTTATTAAATGATTGTAATAGTAGTTTAGCAACAACTTTACTTGCACAAAAAAAAGATTTTTTTTTCCTTAAATGTATAATAATTGAAATGGTTCAAATGTTTTTTGATAAATGTTTATACCAGCAAGATATTTAAATAAAGTTTAAACGGGTGCAACGAAAGACTAAAAACTATCAAAAGGTATTTCATCACCTACTGAACACAATATCATCAAAAGATTCAGTACATGTCGGACATGGGTATGAAGCAATATGGGCCCTCAGACAGCACTGCATCAAAATGAGAAAATATTCTATTGTCCACAAATGTAAATTATAACCTCACCATGCAAAAACTCAGACTGAGTGAAATGAAAAATCCATTCAATAGTTTATTAGCTGACGTCCATAAAGATCTATCTATAGTGCCTTGCGAAAGTATTCGGCCCCCTTGAACTTTTCAACCTTTTGCCACATTTCAGGCTTCAAACAAAGATATGAAATTTTATTTTTTTTGTGAAGAATCAACAACAAGTGGGACACAATCGTGAAGTGGAATGAAATTTATTGGATGTCAAACTTTAACAAATAAAAAACCTGAAAAGTGGGGCGTGCAATATTATTCGGCCCCCTTGCGTTAATACTTTGTAGCGCCGCCTTTTGCTGCAAGTCGCTTGGGGTATGTCTCTATCAGTTTTGCACATCGAGAGACTGAGGTGCTGTTTACACATACCCGGGATTTTTGATAAACGAAGACCTTTCCCTTCGTTTGTGCCTTTCGTTTATACACAAACGGAGTTTTTTCCTCCGAAAACGAAGCTAAAAAAAAACTCCGGCAAAAGTGGAGATTTTTTAAAAACTCCGTTTAGCGTTTGTGTGTAAACTGGTTGAAAGAGACAAAAACGGAGTTTTGGGAATGGAATGAGGAGTTGTCGTCATAGTACAGAGCCCCGCCCCTATCCGCCATGTTGGCAGGATGCTAGCGTGAGAACGCCATTCTCTCCGTCCATTGTTTATCTGGCAAGCATGGAGGTACTAGCAGCATTTCTGTTGTTGAGAGCTATACTCGCTTGTGTGATTTTGAAAATTACAGTCATACAATGTATTGAACAACAAAGACATTTTTCACGGCTTTAGCAGTTTTATAGTTGTTATAAATTGGCTTTCTTCTTAGACTTTATGTATTCATATTCTGTAGTTCTCTAGATAATCTATGTTCCTAGTTTGTATGGTACACTCTGCTCATACACCAACACTTTAAGATGACGTAGCGGGATAAAATAACTGGGTCAGATAAAGCGTCTCTTAGGACAAATAGGTCTGGTGCAGTAAATGCACGCCTGAAACAACACTCACACACACACATCGCTTATCACATCCAAAGAACATGACGAAGACGGTGGATGGCCTGCTCACATCATGATTAAATATTCAATGATGTGTTGTCAAGTGTAGGTACAACCTCTGAGATAAGGGTGAACATAAATATGAAATGTTTCCGGATCTCGGGACTTGGTCGGACGGATTTCATGCGAGAACTCTGTCTCTCCAAGTCCAGCGCTGATACTTGACCTGTGACCTCCAATAAATACTTTGTTTAACTTAAGACTGCTCCAACTGGTTCTTGGGCTTCCAATATAAAGAATCGGGCTAACATAGTCCAGCGCAACGTGTAAAAGTAGCTCAGTCTCGCTATCAGTCCACACACATGAGCCTGGCGCCATATTTTCTTCTTGAAAAGGATCCGGAAGTTCTTCCTGTCAGCGGTTCTCTATTAGGCTTCTGATTGGCTTGTGTGGAATTCTCACTGTTCTAACACTGCCACTGTCAGGCTTGGCGTAATTTAACAGCTCTTGATAGCGTATTTATGCGGATCAGTGTAGACGTGTTTTTTTTTAAAACGGGGCTGTGTGCACCTAGTTTTTTTTGCAAACGAAGGTTAGAAAATATGCGTTTATCAAAATACCCGGGTATGTGTAAACAGCACCTGAAATTCTTGCCCATTCTTCCTTGCAAAACAGCTCGAGCTCAGTGAGGTTGGATGGAGAGCGTTTGTGAACAGCAGTCTTCAGCTCTTTCCACAGATTCTCGATTGGATTCAGGTCTGGACTTTGACTTGGCCATTCCAACACCTGGATACGTTTATTTGTGAACCATTCCATTGTAGATCTGGCTTTATGTTTTGGATCATTGTCTGGTTGGAAGATAAATCTCCGTCCCAGTCTCAGGTCTCTTGCAGACTTCAACAGGTTTTCTTCCAGAATGGTCCTGTATTTGGCCCCATCCATCTTCCCATCAATTTTGACCATCTTCCCTGTCCCTGCTGACGAAAAGCAGGCCCAAACCATGATGCTGCCACCACCATGTTTGACAGTGGGGATGGTGTGTTCAGGGTGATGAGCTGTGTTGCTTTTACGCCAAACATATCGTTTTGCATTGTGGCCAAACAGTTCGATTTTGGTTTCATCTGATCAGAGCACCTTCTTCCACATGTTTGGTGTGTCTCCCAGGTGGCTTGTGGCAAACTTTAAATGAGACTTTTTATGGATATCTTTGAGAAATGGCTTTCTTCTTGCCACTCTTCCATAAAGGCCAGATTTGTGCAGTGTACGACTGATTGTTGTCCTTTGGACAGACTCTCCAACCTCAGCTGTAGATCTCTGCAGTTCATCCAGAGTGATCATGGGCCTCTTGGCTGCATCTCGGATCAGTCTTCTCCTTGTTCGAGATGAAAGTTTAGAGGGATGGCCGGGTCTTGGTAGATTTGCAGAGGTCTGATACTCCTTGCATTTCAATATGATTGCTTGCACAGTGCTCCTTGGGATGTTTAAAGCTTGGGAAATCTTTTTGTATCCAAATCTGGCTTTAAACTTCTCCACAACAGTATCTCTGACCTGCCTGGTGTGTTCCTTGGTCTTCATGATGCTCTCTGCGCTTTGAACAGAACCCTGAGACTATCACAGAGCAGGTGCATACGGAGACTTGATTACACACAGTTGGATTCTATTTATCATCATCAGTCGTTTGGGACAACATTGGATCATTCAGAGATCCTCACTGAACTTCTGGAGTGAGTTTGCTGCACTGAAAGATGATCACTCTGGATGAACTGCAGAGATCTACAGCTGAGGTGGGAGAGTCTGTCCAAAGGACAACAATCAGTCATACACTGCACAAATCTGGCCTTTATGGAAGAGTGGCAAGAAGAAAGCCATTTCTCAAAGATATCCATAAAAAGTCTCATTTAAAGTTTGCCACAAGCCACCTGGGAGACACACCAAACATGTGGAAGAAGGTGCTCTGGTCAGATGAAACCAAAATCGAACTGTTTGGCCACAATGCAAAACGATATGTTTGGCGTAAAAGCAACACAGCTCATCACCCTGAACACACCATCCCCACTGTCAAACATGGTGGTGGCAGCATCATGGTTTGGGCCTGCTTTTCGTCAGCAGGGACAGGGAAGATGGTCAAAATTGATGGGAAGATGGATGGGGCCAAATACAGGACCATTCTGGAAGAAAACCTGTTGAAGTCTGCAAGAGACCTGAGACTGGGACGGAGATTTATCTTCCAACCAGACAATGATCCAAAACATAAAGCCAGATCTACAATGGAATGGTTCACAAATAAACATATCCAGGTGTTGGAATGGCCAAGTCAAAGTCCAGACCTGAATCCAATCGAGAATCTGTGGAAAGAGCTGAAGACTGCTGTTCACAAACGCTCTCCATCCAACCTCACTGAGGGGCCGAATAATATTGCACGCCCCACTGTTCAGTTTTTTATTTGTTAAAAAAGTTTGACACATCCAATAAATTTCATTCCACTTCACGATTGTGTCCCACTTGTTGTTGATTCTTCACAAAAAAATTAAATTTTACATCTTTATGTTTGAGCCTGAAATGTGGCAAAAGGTTGAAAAGTTCAAGGGGACCGAATACTTTCGCAAGGCACTGTATCCATCCATCCATCCATCCATCCATCCATCCATCCATCCATCCATCCATCCATCCATCCATCCATCCATCCATCCACATGACATGCCCATGCCTAACATATCCTGCCACCCAGATGTAGTCCTTTTCAGGGAAGGTCCTGCTAATTTCAGCAATACAATGGCAAAACAAAGTATAAAGTATGAATACTGCATGTAATAAAAAATGATGACTCCAGTGTAAAAGAGGCAGCGTTAGACTAACAAATGTGATAAAGGAGGCCGTGAACTGTCAGTCAGCTGAAGTTCAATGTTTAGCAAGAATGAAAAAATGTTTCATTTATAGAACACCAGCAACTGGTCTCATCAATTTTCAAACGCTTATATAACGTTATAAGTAACCCTGGTCCGACTTTTTAAAAACGTGTTGATACCATCAAATTAAAAAAATGCTATGGCAAGGTTAAAGTTTATCACAAATTGAAAAGAAAAAATAATTATCTTTTGATCAACATTCGATATGCCATCTCCATATTATATCCGTTGAAATAAAGGCTCAGAGTTATTGTAAATGCTGTACTGTCTTTTGAATTACATTGAGGCAGTGTCCCACTTTTTTCTTTTTAAACAAAGTTGCAGATCTACCAAATAAACCTCTCTTATAAGAGATTACAAATATACAGTTAGTTTTCATATAGAAGTTGACTAAAATAAAAAGCCTTTCTGTGCACTTACTGTATCAGCATGCAGTCAGGTCATTGCAGTGACAACTTTAACCACTGGAGGGTACCATTTACTAACTAGACTGTATTACACGTTGTGCCATTTTTATTTTGATGAGTTTAATTTAAGCTGTATATGAAATTGTTACACTTTATTTATTAGAAGAATACTACATTAAAATAAAGCATTTTTGCTGATCAGAAACATACCATCTGATCATTTTGTTTTATATTTTGGACAAAAGACACAATTCAGGAAACTCAAGCACATGAGTACCTTCTTAAGATCCGGTTGATAACCATTTGAGAACACAGTAAGTTGAATAATGCAAGCTGTGTTGAGGTACAGATGCATTAATAGTATTCACTCACTTTTACTTTTTGGCATCCACTTAATAAACATACACATTGCCTCTTTCTCTGACATGAATACATCAATGTCTATGGCACAGTCCAGGTGAACTTGGGCAATAACGCAGCTGTACAAACAATGAACGTCAATGTGAACACTTCTATACTCGTTTTTTCTTCGCCTGGGATGTTTGTAGTTTTTTTGTTAGTTTTTTTAATGAATGCTGACTCCTGTTTTAAAATGGAAGAAGGAAGTGAAATTAAGAGGGTGGATTAACCTTGTTCCTGCGTGTGAAACAGAAGGGAAACTTCTCTGACACACACATGTGAAACCTTTATGGATTTCTTCAGGAGATTCGCTTTCAAGAGTAACACATGCTCCCCAGGTTTGTATTTAAAGGATTATATGATATTCCACATTGAGGATTAGGATCAAACAGACCCCTGCCTCATTGAAGTTCCAGTTAGCCATCATCTTGTGATTTGCATCTGCATTCTCTGGCTCAGGCTTTGCAAAGGTCAGTCATGAGAAGAAGCTTTGTCAGATTGAAGAAGAACATAGACTCTTCCATTGTTATGTCTCACCACATATGACTGCTGATACATGTAAACCAGCCAGATCTGTACTTACAGTTTCATTAATGTTGAGGCTTCTGCTTTCTTGAAAAAGACTGAAGATTTTTTTTTTTTTTTCACCTGACTACATCAGAATTGTATTGTAATGATTACATTTCTTGGACTGGAAAGGGAAATGGCTTCTAAAAGCCTGATATTTACTGGGTCCCCCCTCCCCTAAATTGGACATTGAATCGCTGGCTGTAAAAACAAAAGAGGAGATAAGGGGAGAAAGAAAGCCTTTTGTACTGTTTGCACTTTTAAGATATTAATTAGATATATTAATCTCTGTGTTCCCTCGTCTCATCAAGTAGAAGTCATAGTATAGCATATTTGCCATCACTGTTCAGCAATTGAATGAATAGGAATGCAAGAGGAGCAGGGTATTTAGCTTTATAGAATAGAATAGAATAGAATAGAATAGAATAGAATAGAATAGAAAAATACTTTATTCATCCCCCAATGGGGGATATTCAAAAATTTTAAATAAAATAAAATAAAATGTATTGTGAAACGATCATCTTGAGAGGGATTTTTTTTCTCTGTCCGCATCAATCACAATGTTTTAATGACTTAAAAGATTAATCCAAACATACATGGTGGGGACACCATGGAGATCTAATGAGAACATACCCTTAAAGTACAGCAGCTTTTCTCCTCTGTTTGAACAAACTGCCAAGTGTGAGACCAGTTTAAACTGCATTTAAATCACTTTGGCTTGTTACTAGGCTACAGAGAGGTTAGTTTTACTCCGCCAATCAAAGTGTGTTGATTTATCTGTGGACACTGTAGCTGCTATTGTTAACTGTCTAACTGAGAAGCGGAGGGTATCAAATGTGCCAGGAAGTCATGTCCGAGGCAGATATTTGAGTGTGTCATTTACTGTTGCAAACAATGTAACTGTACTCCGATGTACTTTTCTCTCCATTTGGAGCGTGTTGAAAAAAACACAAAGAAATCATGTTCATTCAAGCAAGAGAAGAGAGCTCAGAGATTCAGAAATAGAAAGGGTCTGACATTCTTGGACATCGCTCCCAGACTTGGACCCATTAAAAACAATTCTTCAGCTCTCGCCCACTCACTCTGACAGAATCTGAAATCAACTCTGACCCACTGCTGGATCTCAGCTCAAGAAACGCCCACGGATGAACCTTTTTGTCTTTATACAATAAAACGCTGGCCTTCATCTGCATTTCAGAGGAGGATTTAATGCATGGTGCCATCATGGGAATTTTCCCAGAACTTTTTAAATGGACTACAAGCACGTCCATAACTGGTGACTTGCCTCTTTGGTTACACATAAATACATTTTGGATTAGTTGCTTAAAAAAGGACGATATTGACAAAATGAGGCAATTCATGGTCCTTGAAAGACATTTCACTGTACAGACCATTTAGAATTACTTAAATTACATTCATTTGGCTACATACCCGATCAAGAACTCTAACTTAACCACTGTAGTCAAATGCCAAATGAATTTCAGAGAAAAGTGCACTTGTGAATTCTGTCAGGTCAGTTGAAATTTGTCCACTGAATTCTTTCAGGTCTTTCATGTGCCTTAAACCTGCAAGAAAACCTATTTTTGTTCAACTGGAGATGGAATATGTGACCACGACACTAACATGTAATTAACTTCTTCATATGGAAAAGTTTTTGGCATGTTACTTATCACTATCACCACTATCATTATAACTTTATATCAGGCAAAAGACTGATGATAATAGCAATAGCCACCAGGTTAAAGTAAGGTCAGTATTCTCTGTTGTTTCTTCTTACCCCCAAGAGAAACATATTTTTCTAAATCTGCCAAAATTTGTTACCACAGCCAAAATGTTTAAAAAAACAACAGCCTGCTACTCTCATGAACGAATGCTCCAAAATACAAGTAAACCAAAACAGCAAGTGGGTTAACAGCACCACAATGACCTACAATCCAGCATTACCTCCTGAAGCAGAAGGAAGCAACGTATTTTTGTAGCTTCAGCAATATGTGTAGGCCCTTACGCTGTTGTCATGACAATATCTCAAAGCTACTTTAAGTAAAACCTCCGTGAGTCACTGTAATGTTTGACTGTAATTGCCAAAGCTGGGTAGCAATTATTTTTCTCTGGGGCACTTAATATTTAAGATCTAAATCAAGTTACATGAGTGAAACTAATGCAACCCATTTAGCCTAAGAGCTTCTTGTTTCCAGGCTAATTTACTGCTTTAAGTGACTTTTTTTTCTAACATAGTGAAGAAGAGGGTGGAGCTACAATTAAATAACACACGGTGATTGGATGAGGGCTGAGGCGCGCGTGCTCCTTCTCTACGCCTGCTGCCTAGGAGTTTTAGTGCTCGAGCCACCACAGCAACAACGTCCAGACCACCGCTGTGCTCAGACCGCATAGTTACCTCTCTGACTGACGAACTGCTGATTTTGTACGACTAACTAAAACAGCAGTAATGGAGGAGAAGGCGCGTTTTTTCGTCTGCCTGCAACTTTTCACAGCTTGCCTGGTGTTTGGGGTGGAAGGTAAGTTGCTCCTCCTGGATTGAGTGTATTTGTTTACGGTTAAATATGCCACCTTTAACACCGGGCAGTTGGTATTTGAGTTTGCGCTTTAAAGTTTTGTTTTTTTTTATTTTTGAAATTGTTACCACACTGTACACCTTATTGTGGTCATTTATCGGCCAAGTGTGTTTGGTATGTGATGATTCAGTCACAGCGTGGCACAAGTGGCACCGTCACTTCATCACCAAAGAGAGGTGAGCATGTGAGGGTGCACACAAGTTCAGCCGACCGTCGAAAATGGGTACAAGACGTGTGAGACTGTAGGGAGTGAGACGCTTTTTTTTTTTTGTTGCCAAAAAAGTACACACATTAATCTTACGAAGACGGTGTAACTTTGACATTATCAGGTTTTGTTGAGACTTACGTGACAGAATGTATGGTTATAGAATCATTGCCCAGAGGCAGTTTTATTTAGTGACCCTCTTTTAGGAGTCAGCACGCATATGGGTTTGCTTTTATACTTCCTCTGTTAACCCCATGCCTTTGGCGCCTGGCTTTGTTTGCATTTCCATGCATGAAACTCTATTAGGCCAAAAGGACAAAAGGTAAAATGGCCTGACTCCGTAGCCTTAATTTCTGCCCATATACCAAAGGAAATGGAATCACATGTCACACTAATGTTTTCCTATGATGATGGATTTTCCAAACGAAAAAATATTCCTGTTAAACTTTTTTTCTTTTCTTCATACTTTGCTTCGGGATTTGTGTATTCTTTGCCAGTCGTTTGCCTCTGATGTTTCCTCCCTCAGGGGCCAAAAGCTCAGGATCAGGGGTTGGGTATATATTTCTGTTTTTTTTTTTTTTTTTCTATGAAAATGTACAATAAAGTCAAAATGGATAACCAAATCCCACAACAGATTAAATTACAATACTTTTGATTGAAATAGTTATTTGACACTTCTTTAATCGATTCATACATTTTGCATTTATCTTTGGGTGTGTTGACGTTGGAATTTTTGAGTACAAGTTCGTTTGAAAGAGTACCACTTCTTTTTCTCCCCCTCCAGCAAGGTATTTGATGACATAACACTAAATGATTCTACTCAACTTGTACTTGGTCTGTATCCTCTTGTATATCTCTACCTAAATGCTCGGTGCACTTTTATTCAGCTTTATTTTGATTCGTAGTGAAAACTGCAGAGCTCTAAGAGACGAGCACATCTCAAAGTCCAGTTGTGGGGAATAGGTGTGGTTGTCCTGGTGGTGATGATTAGTCACATTTCCGGAGTCAAGTGAACTTCCACCCATGACACAGTTCTCGGAGGCCTTTCCTTTCCTTTGCTGGGGAGATAGAGGGGATTGTAGACTTTCTGCTGTGTCCTGCAAAATGTTTAAAGGGTGTTAAAAGAGCTGAGCGGATGGTTTACCTGATTTGGTTCAATTGACCAGGTTGTGGCTTGCTTATCTTTTCCTTTAGCTGCTGAGTTGAGAGAAGTTGAAAATGGTGCTCTGTGTCAGGGCTGAGGCAGTCTTTTCTCACAACAGGACCACTTAGAGCGAATAAGTGAACCAGGGCTAAATATAGCAGAGCACTGGACCAATGGCGAGGCTTGAATGCGTGAATGTTTTCTTGTGTATGCAGGCAGGTGCACATGAACTGTTAACTGTAGAAACTGGTGCACATTCACTTGTGGGTTAAAGATTTGCAATATGCCATCCGGATATTGGATATGAACCGGGAATTTCCTGTTGATGAAATAATGGTCTTTATCCACGTTCTAGGAAAGGCCAAATCATTCAGACTGTCTTGTATGTTTTAATTTGGGGTGCATTTAGAATAATTGCGTGTACTTTGGGTTTTTGATATCATAGTTTGTTTCTTCTGACTGTCAAGGTCCTTGTTATGGAACATGTGTTAAGACTCATTTTTGCTGTTTTTCTAGACTTGAGAGCATATATGTAGAGGACTTTTTACTGTGAAAACAACAAGATTCTGGTAAACAGATCGGGTCCAGCTCAGTTGAGTATGTTGAAAATCTATACAAGCACGATTCCAAAAAAAAGTTGGAACGCTTTGTAAATTAATAATAAAAACAGAATGCAATGATTTGCCGCACTCAATAAACCAATTTTCTCAAATGTACAATAGAACTTGGAAATCAAATATTGAGAGTGAAACAGTTTTGCGGACCTATGGCCAGTTGACATTATTGGTTGGAACATGTTTTTCTTTTTAGCACCGCTTACTTTTCCAGCCTTTTGTTGCCCTGTCCCGACTTTTTTTGAGATGTGTTGCTGCCATCAATTTCAAGATGAGCTAATACTTTCTCATCGAACAGTGAAATGTCTCACTTTCAAGCATTCGGTATGTTTTCCAGGCTCTGTTGTGGATCAAATATGGGTTTATGAGAAGCAAAAGATATCGAATCATGTTTTTATTTCCATTTTACACCATGTTCCAACCCTTCTGAACTGTGGTTCTATAAACCACACGGGAAAATAATGTCCACTTTGTTCACTTGTGGCGGTTGTTTGATTTTTGTTCAATCTTATTTCCAGGGTCTCTTTGAGGGTTCTTGTCTCAGTAAATCTTTGAGTATTTGAAGGAAATATGTGTTTCATTGACAAATGTGGCTCTTCCCATCTGCCTTCATTGCGTCTTCCCTTCAAGCTGCTGTCTCCCATCACCAGTGATGACTTTATTGTTACTTTTCCCACCAAATCCCCCCAGGAGAGGAAGGGCTCTTTTTATTCCTGCTGAACTTTGAATAGCTTCCTTAATCAATGTTTCATCGGAGTGTGGAGTATCTTCTAATTTTGGCCGCTGTATTAGTGTCTGTCGCCCCACTTCCCAATCTGCTATGTTGAATATTTTACGTGCTGCCTTGTGAGCTTAAACACTGTGCCAAGGAGGAATCTGGCAGCAAATATGATACAAGAGCATGAAATGTTTCCACAAACTCTTTGTGTTTGTATGATCAGAGAAAAAAACTGGCAAACTAATGACGGCACTGGCATATGCTGTCGGTGAAACTCTATTCAGTTTACGCTGTTGTTGTTGTTCTGTTTCACTTACAGTTCATCGGCGTGAAGAGTGGTGTTTTGTTCCTGGTGCGTGACTCCAGTGTGTATTTTTAGCCTTTTGGAGCGGCACCAGATGGCTGAGCTCTGGAGTAGCAATTGCAGATCACAGAAAGCTCACCTGCAGCTGGAGTCCTGCTGATCTCAAGATATATATATATATATATATATATATATATGTATAGGTTTGTTTAATAAAATAAAAAATATCTTAAGTTATCAAAAGACCAGTTTCAGCCTGGCCCTCATCATTCCACTTCCTGTTGCACTTCAGGTTCGGATTCTCTTCCCCTCACGTGTCCTGCACTCAGTATTGCAGTTCAGCACCGGTCGTCAGAGAAAATGAGCACCACAGGCTCTCTAAACGTACTTCAACACATTCTTAACAGTTGTAACAAAGCCGGGGAAAGGAAGGGTTATGTTTGTATGTGACATAACCTTCTCTCCTTGGCTTTCTGGAACACTGAGTTCCCACATTAGCTCATATGCCCCGTTGGGTCTGCTTGTGCATGACAAGGCAGAGCGTTTATTGTTTTCAGGTCTTAGGATACGAGCGCGACATGCACACAAACTGTATGTATATGCTTAATCCTTTTGAGGCATACTTTTCTGCTGTGATGACAGTCGACGTGCTCTCCCTGTTTTGTTTTTTTTGGGGGGGGGGGGGGGTGGGGTTCTCCCACTGTGCTGACTGTAAGCAACTGATACAGTAAAAGACACACTGTGTGAAGATCATTGTCCTAACTACTCCTGAACTCTCAGATCTCAACAACAGAACCATCAGATGCACATGTCTCATGACACTGTGCCCCCCCCCCCCCTTTCTTTCTAAACGTGTCTTTCCATGTATTCTCTCCTGGACATTTGATTGCCCCAACCAAACCGGTAGGTATTGAGCAGACAGGTGGAGTTGTCAACTTTGACTTGGCAAACTTTTTTTTTAATTGAAATCTACACTTTTCCAAAGTTCAATTTAGCAAGCGGATTCTTCAGAGCCTTCTCAGTCTGTCTAAGTGGATTATATTTGGTGACCCACGAATTTTCTCCGTGACATCTTTGCTAACTCAGGAGTAATTTAGATGAAAGAGACTTTTATCCACGTGTTGTACAGCGAATGGGACTCTTTGTCACGTTTTCGACTTCAAACTAATGATTTATATTACTTAATTTGGCGTTTGTGGTGGGTTGAATGAAACGAGATCAGGCCCCCACCCTTTATGTCCTAAAATGTCTCACCCATCCTCATCCTCACTGCACTCAGCCCTTCAGTGATTTGTTAGAATGGGTTTAACAATGTCCTGAAGTGTGTTACCCAAAATGTTTGTCATTGCTTTTTTTCTGTCACTTGTGGCCAGTGACAAAGTATTTTGATTCCAATTTCTGGTTAACTTGTAATGACATCTTCTGTGAGTTTCAACAGGAAGTGTTTGCATAGTTTTGTGCTACATTTCATTCAGTTGGTGTAATCATCGCAGTCTCTCAACTCAACTCCTTGCTGTAAAAACCCAAAATATGAGCCCGCATGACTTATGGTAGCTTAATCACACCAGTCTGAACTTCATACAGAGTTCATACTTTTCCAGAATCGCATCCACCCCTTGTTGGTAGGTCGCTAAGGGGTCGTGAATCATTTTGTGAAGCTGGCTTTTACAGCTTTTTGGTCTGGTATTTGAGCCTCATTCTTGGGCCGAGGCATTATGGGAAAGGCGCAGTCTATGACTTATAAGGAAAGATGGAAAAACACAATGCCCTCTGGAAATGGCCTTTCCTGCCAAACACAACTCTGCATATCTTCCTAATCTGTCACTGTGGTCAGGGCAAAGACGGGCACCGTGCTGGGTACCTTTAACACTGGTATCATTTTGACAAATGCATAATAGATTTGATTTCTTTTCATTTCTTAAGCATGCAGAAGACCAGATAGACAAGTGGGTAACTAGTACTTGTAACCAGGATAGAGTCCTAAATTAAAGTTTGTTCACCTCGAGCACAAACAGCCTCTTTCTCACATATATCTAGTGGTCTGTGTGCAGATGGCTTGGGTTTATAGGCTGAGGTCACAACATCCCTTTTTAACATCCTTATTTTAAACATCAGTTACCCTAACCCTAAATTTCTCAGTAAACTGAAACTCGAAGCGCGGACATTCTCTGAAATCTGAAGTTACATTAATCTGTCAGCTGTTAATGGAGATGACAAGATGGTTTATGACACTTTGATTCTCAAGTAGACTTTAAATAGAGGTGTATTATGGGGAAATTATCTTGTCTGTCGTCATTCCCCTTAGAATTGAATAAATATGTGGCTTTTTTCAGACGGTCGGATCCTTTTTGGGATTTTGAGCAAGGTTTTGGTGGTTCGATCACCGTCTCTTGGAACACAACCTTGACCATTTCATCGCTAATTTCATTTTCTCAATAAATCCAGGCAGGCTTCCAGTTAAATTACCCTGCAGTCAGGACAGACCACAAGCAACATTTACAGAGACGGGTAAATGGCATGGGTTATCTATCTGGTTCTTCTTTTCCTGTATGATTAATGTCAACAATTATCTGAAAAATAGTTGAAGAAATATATATTTTTCAAGGTGATTTGCTCAGCTTCGTTATCTTTTGGCACTAATGTTTCCTGAATGGAGCTGATTTCCAGTGTAGGAAGGGAGTTTGCATTCCTTCCCAAAGATAAACACGCTGTAACTTTTTGGATAAGGGTGTATTGGTGATGTCAGGCAAGCTGGTTGTTTAAGAATCCCATGAGATGCGAAAGCACTCGAAGGCCTTGACACTGGATACAGCACTGATAACATTTGGCACTCATAGGAAGTGCAGTTCATGGATAAACAGCCTGGCAGGATGTTTGCAAAGCGATTCGCTTCTTTTCCTTTCTTCCTTCTCTCTCAGTGAATGTAGCGCAGATGTACCCAACATCTCCTTGATTGCTTATGCATAATAGATATGATTCACATTTTGAGGCTAAAGATAGAACTGCCAAATTCTATCCATAAACTACACTCTCCTCATTTGTGACTTATTTAATATCTACGTATTTTGTCTCTCTTTGAAGTTCAGCTAGAGCTTCACTGTTGGACAAAGTTAGCAGTGCTCTGACCCCCAAATGTTTTTTTTTTTTTTTGAAGAAGAAGAAGAATTGGAAAAGATTTATGAGCGTGCATGAAAAAGGGGAGAGGGGACGGTAATGCACAAAAAGCTTTTGGAATGTTTTTGTCTCTGAAATGCCGTTTTCAGCTGTAGCCTCTGAGAATTACACCCCAAACACAACCAAAACACCCCTTTGCCTTTGAGTAGAGGGCTAAAAACAGTATTTATGTGCTCCCATGAGAATGTTGTTTCTTTGTTTAAAAGTGGGAAAGAATTACCCACACTGAAAAACAGGGTCTGACCTCCTTTTCAGTCTGTACGGCAGACACTGTGGTGTGTAAAATCACCAGTTTCACAGTTGGAATCCAACCTCAATTTCCTTAACAATTATCTTAATGATGAGTGTCGCTTAAAAGAAGAAAAAACAATCTCTCTCTTCCTGGGTGTTGAAGAGCTCTGTTATTTAGCTCAAAAACTATCAAAATGGTGTGTAATGATATAATTAAAGAGTAAAATGAACTCAATTCTTTGTGTCTATTTGCAGTAAACTTTGATCAAGTGGGATTTAGCCCCACATATAAAAAGCGCTTGCCGCTTTGCAAGGAACATTATCACCTAATTGAAGCAGCAGATGTAACTTTCATTTGGCGCTCTGTATTGTTTGAATTGTTTCCAAAGAGCAGAAATCTCCCTTTGGAATAAAACTCTTCAACAGTGAATTGATGTAGTCCTCATGCCTTTCTCTATTTCTTTTTTTCACCCAGCTCCAGCTGACACGATTTCCCTCGTGCCCAGAGAGCTGCCAGATTGTCAGGTTCAGGCCACACAGCAGTTGCGTTTGCTGCTGGAAGCTTCCAGTGTTTGTGTTGTGTTTACAGTGTAGCGATGGCTTACTCAGCTGTTCAGACCATCACACTCGCCCGCAACAAGGCTGTTTGTTAGTCATGCGGCAGCAGGACAAGGCAGTGGAGAAGAAAATGTAATGATGGCCGACAACATGATTTTTTTTTTTTCACTGTTCTCTCAAACGTGTTTTAAGTCATTAAAAAAAAAAAAACTGCATAAGGAAGAAACATGGACTAAACAGCATAATGAGTGTCGTGTCAAATCTACCCACATGTTTCAGATTCTACAGTGACTAATCGCCCTCTTACCTTCTTGAAATGTGGGCCAGGAAAACCAGATTGTGTTTGACAGGAAGGCATTTCTGACCACATCTGGGTCCAAGCTACTGTCCGACATTAGTCTTTACTCAGTATTTCTTTTTTCAGTCCAGTTTAAAACAACCTGGAGGGTTTGTTGTAGAATGAAGTTTAGTTGCTTTGGTTTGTTGGTTGTTTAAATGTGTGCTTGTACCCATCTTGTCCCGTCACCCTCTGCCTGCAGGTGATCCCTGTGAGGTGAATGTGTGTTATAACGGGGGAACCTGTGTGACTGGGACCGGGGCTCCGTTTATCTGCATCTGCCCTGACGGCTTTACTGGAGAAACCTGCAATGAGACGGAAACCGGTAAGCTAACACCGCTAATGTAAAATTATTTCTTTATTTCAGCTGCTGTTTTAAGGTTTTAAACAGTCACACTGCAAAACTGTCTGAAAATCTAAATTATACATGCAGTACTGCTTAGTATCTCTCTTAAACCTGCCTCTCTGCCTCTGCTCCATTTATTTTTTTTGTCATCTTATATATAAAAAAAAAAAAGGACCTTGCAACCCCAACCCATGTAAGAACGACGGCATCTGTGAGGCGACGGGCAGCTCCCGCCGAGGTGATGTCTTCAACGAGTATGTCTGCAAATGCCAGTCGGGCTTTGAGGGAGTTCACTGCCAGATCAGTAAGCGTGTTCTCCTTCTTTAAAAGTTTTGCCAGTTGTAGCACAATACCTATTCAAGAAATATCATTAATATCGTTAAACATGTGGGATCATTTTGACAGGCTTTCCAGGTCTTTAGTGTCCCTACGGTGTAATAAATGCAGTCAAAAAGGCTGACTGCGCCTCAGTTCTACTTCTCTAATAATGTAATAATTACGAAAAGGAATCTTGATTCTCTTAGCAACACTCCATTACTTTTGTGTCTATTTGCTGTAGTGCATCTGAACTACTTTCGAGCAAATCTGTAATCTTCCCCAACTATAGATGCTCACTCCTTTACGATTGATTGAGACATGTTGGGAGGTCCCTGTTTATTTGTGTAACCTGACACACTTAACATGAAGCTGCTGTGAGTGCTGGCCACTAGACACACAGCTGCTGTCCAAATGGGAGCTTCATTCATGCGTCATTCAGACCAGGTTGGTTCAGTCAGGGTCAGCCGGAGAGAGGGAAGCAATGGTGGGAACATGTGCTGCACTCTTCCAAGTGCCTCCAGGCCTGTTCACAGAGACAGATGGCTACTGTTTACATGAGAGGGCATAGAATAACAGTGGCCAAATGTGCACATGGAACTAATGAACCAACAAGGATAATGTGGGACTTTTCAAAAGAGACTTGAGTATATTCTGTGTTTGATTGTGTATGCCTTTTTATCCTAGGTGTCCAAGGGGCAGATTTAAATTCAAAGAAAGGTAACAATGGAAATGGGACCTGATGAGAGAATTGTTTGTGTTTTGTGCACTCTTTGTGTCTCTTTTCCGTCTTTGGATCCAGGTGTTCTATGTTTACTTTTGGCTGCATGCAGAAGCTCAGGAATTCAAGAACGCACACTCGCTCACAAAGAGAGGGAAGGCTGAGTTCAGCCTGATCTCTGACAACAGGGAGTTGCTTCTGTGTCAACTTCAGCTAAATCTACAGAGAGATCATGTCAGGATTAGGTGCGCCGCCTTTTCATTGGTTCACCCAGACTGACAGGAAGGGTCATGTTTTACCGAAATTAATTGCTGCCCTCCCTTGTGCCTCAAAGATTTACTAAACTAAACATACAGCCAGGCTGAGGCAGTCAAGCTGTCTCCAGGTTCTCATCTGTTTTGATCCAGAATCCCAAGAGTGTATTTATGCTGCAGACGTTCTAATTTGACTTCGAAAATACAGCCAAGTTATTTGTTTGTGTTCGGGTCTGACCCTGAAAGCCACAAATCACAGCTTATTAAATTCTATACATTCAGAAAGTAATTTGGCTGTAATGTTTGCTGAGCTGTCAGAGCGAGAGCCTTGTGCAGAGCAAGCATTTTTACTAATTAGATAATGTCTCAAGGAAGATAACGACGGGAATTAATTCAACTATGCTGATTTATGACAAGCCTCCTGAGGGCTGTTTGGTCAGAGAGGCCCCTGCTTTTACATGTAATGACAACTGATGTGACAGCTAAAGTGCTCTCTAAGGTTTGTGTGGAAAAGATATGAGAATGGCAGCAGCCAGCTCCTACGGTTTGTGTGAAACAGAAGAAGACTGGCGGTAGAAAACCAGCACCTGCGGTGAACTCGGCGAGGCGTGTTGTATTCAAACCTTTAGCCAACGTCCTCACACTCCACTCAAATGTGATAATGCATGTTGAGGCAGACGTCTTGCATCAGAAATGATATTTTTTTAGAAATATCGTGGTCCTTTGTCAAGGTTTTATGGGAGGCTGTTTGGAGGATTGTTCTAAACAGAAAACGGCCTAAATTTGGAACCTGGCAAGTAGGTGTGAGCGGACTGGAGCCAAATGTAGCCGAAGCTGTAGTTTTCACACATATCAGTGCATCCACCAAACTATAAATGGAAACAGTAAAGACTTGAAAGATAGACGAGAACAGAGAGGGGGGAAATGCACGATCTAATCTCTTTCAAGTTTGTGGGAAAAGAAGTTTAAAAGCAAATTTTTTTTATAGTGAAGATCGTGTGCATTACTTCATTGCTGAACGCTGAACTGAATTTTCCTTTGAGAAACAGATGAAGGGAAAAGGCAAGTCTCTGATGGGGAAAAAGCTCAACCATGTGTGCAGCCTCACATCCCACATGAACAACCACACATCTCATGATCTCATATTCTGACTGTTTAGCATAAACATCCACACATGGCTCATCCCTCATGCCAGCCTAGCCAACAGAAAGTGGCGGTCCACGCTGAGCGCGAGAAACGTCAGCTCCGCTACTGTTGCCGGGCGAAAAAGTGAACATGGAGGCGGAACGGTGAATTAAGTCTGCCCTCCTGACAATGTCACACTCGCTACTCAGGTCTGACTGCTGCAGTTCTAAGTGTCCTGTCAAATTGGCCTAAAAGCATTTATGGGTGGCAGAGGAGGAGTGCGTGTAGGGCAGCGGAGCAGAGCTCCAATATGAAGATGCAGAGAAAGGGAGAGATGCTCACTTCAGGCCCAAGCAGATGGAAGGGAGTGGTGGGGGAAGAAAAGGAGTCCTTTTCTCGCCTGTAGTCTTCTAAATCCCAGATTTTCAGAGCAGCTTAAGGCAGTTATTTTTACTTCTTGGAAATCACCAAATAGTGAGTGTACGTGTCCTGATCTCTCATTTGATTTGGGAGAGTTTTCAGCTCCTCCCAGGATGTGGTTGTGTGGGCAGACTGGGCTTCATGCCCCCCTAAGGAATACACACAGGGTGCTGTTGGCTCGTGTGTTTTGCGCTGTCGTGGATTAAAGGATGTGAATTTTCTGGTTTTCTGTCTGAATTTGAAAAAAAAAAAAAAAGCTGTGTTGACTTATCGGGGCTTCAAAGCCTCTTATCTGGAATCACGACATGATCTTAAGTCACGCCACGCAGCTGTCAGGTGTGTTGCTTATAGAGGCTGAACCCTCACAGGTAAACATCAAGTTGTAAACAGCATAGACTAGTAAGGAGTCACAATTAACCACACAAGCTTGCTTTAAAAAAAGAAAAAGAAACCAAAAGTATAATTTTCCTCCAGAAACCAAAATAAAAATGTTTGTCCATAGTCACATTTGTTTTCATATATGACTATAAGATGTGGGGAGAAGAGTTCTTTGTATTTAAAAAATAAATAAATAAAAGCAGCCACTTTCATGTAAATAGATGAACATAATGTTGTAGATGTTCAGCAGGGGGAAATCCATCTAACTTCCAGCTCCTCCTATTTTTCCCCAGCGTTAACCACAGGGATATGAAGTCATGACTTGGTCGCTTTATTTCTCTGACTAAGCGGCTGTTGTTTTGCTTGCAGTACATCTGTTGTAACGAGAACTATAACTCTGGCAGACAAAAACAGAATAGGAGTTAAGGTGAGATGATGTCCCTCTTAATAAAGAAAGTCTATTTCATATTACATGAATGCAATGATGTACTCTAGGTAGTAAAACACTGCAAGTCCTCAGTTTCAACAAGCACAGCTTTTATGTAGCCATGTCCAGGATCTCATGTCACCATGCCTCCATCTGGTTCAAGTGAGGGCTCAGAATCTCAGAACTCTGTACACCTCCAGCAAGGAGGACCAAATCCGAGTTATTCTTGGCGATACTGGCACTCCCTGGTGAACTGCAGCCAGGACCAGTCCACAGTGCACAGAAAATAACACATCTGGGAAACTTTTCAGCCTTTTTATTTGAGAATGTCGTTGCTGTTTAGAGCAACTCCTTGTTGAATGATTCGTAACGAAATGAAAGGGGATTCAAAATTTGCAGCATTCTAATTTATTTCATATCGTCGTTGTGTCAAGATGCCATCTACTCTTCTGGGGCGGCAACAAAATATCAGGCTGGGGCCATCAGAAGCGGGCCGGCACCACACGCCTGCGGCACAGATCCTGCATGCAGATAGCTGTGCTGATCACCACAGGCGCTGCCATCTGACCTTGGCGCTGCGTCGGGTTTATGTTTCAAACAAGCCACATGAGATCTTTTTTTTTTTTTTTTTTTTTTATTGGTTTCCGCTTGGCGGTCTGAGAGGGATATCGACGGCGTAAATATTGTGGTGGTGTGCTGTTTCTGCTGGAGGGTTTGTTGGAATTTGTTGGACGCATCCTGAACATGTTCTGCCCCTAAGAATACATGTGTGTAAGCAATCTGTTTAGCTATGACACAGAAGACGGAAGTTCTGTTTTTCTTGGTTGATGTTTTAGTTATTCTGCTGAAGCACCACTATGCATCTGTCACGTCAGTGGTTAAACCCCTGACCATAAGGGGATACGTTTGACTAGTGCAAATCGAAGTACACCTAGCTGTGCACTGTGCTGTTGGGATGGTATGTGCTCCTCCGGCTTCTCCCTTCACAACTCCGTTCCTTCCCACGTTGATCAGATTAGAGCCTGGAGCTGACGAGGCTAGACTAGATTCTCAATCCTCTTAGAGCAGAGAGGGCCACCAGCTGACGCACCAATGGACTTGCGTTTTTGTCAGTCTGCCAGTAATTACCGATATAGTTCTCAGGGTTGTAGGGTGTCCGTTGGAAAAGCTAAAATTATTGCAGCCAATTGGTGAAGACCATTTTGCCAGCTTTTTACCTAGTCGGTGTATTAACAGACCTGATGATGATTGAATCTGTTCTCTCAAAACCGCTGTCTGGTTAGATTTAAAACAAAAACATTTTCCGGTTAAATGTGTTTATATCTGCTTATGTTGGAAGCAGTTCTCAGATTCTTATAAAACATTAAACTGAAGAGCTACAACATGTAGAAGGCCTGAATGTTTCAAATGTCCAGCTGCTGCAGTTTGAAATTGGGTATTTATTCTACGTGATCTGGTATGAGCTCTCATGGTCAGAAGTGTCATGGTAGCGGACCTCATTATCCACAGCTCGCTGCTTCACATTTCAAAATTACTATAAAACTCCCATGACAAGTGAAAATAACTGTTTAGACACAGAGCTATTTATAGAAATAGCACGTGGGCAGAGAGATGCAACTGTGTGTCTCTGCTGGTTGGAGACATTGCAGTCGTTTGCCTGCCTTGCTCGTGTGCATTTCCCTCAATAATAAGAACCATTAATGATTGAAGCTTCAGAAATGTGACTAGAATTCCCCCCTCTGGCGTGCAGGTGGCTGTCGTCGTGCTTCGTTCTTTGCAAATTCGGTCAATCTACAGCATGCTCAAAGCTGATTTAGTCACACTGACAGTTCTTGTGGGTGAGAGATGAAAGTGAGTTTATTCTCCTTCCAATCTGCTGATTTGCTTTGGCCTCCCTCGCTGTGAAGGACTTTGAGCAGGAAGGAAATCCTTTGTTTGGGCGCCATCAAGAGGTGATGCAAAGAATCACAGGGAAATTGCCACATACAGTGCGCTGCTCTAAAATGGTCCTTTATGAGTCTATTCTGTACGGTATTTATCTTGAATCTCTGTTTTATATTCAGCACCACAGCCTCATGAACTCCTGAGCCAGCTGGTTCTTTGATACCGCATGTCTTGATCAATACCACATTAACTCTCCAGCAAGAAACGGGCTCCTTTACAGCTCCAGTCCTCTTGGCTTGACTTCACTATAAAGCATGGCATGTCTAACTGTAAACTCTTTTCAAACTGGCCTACAGTTGACCAGCCTTCCATCTTACCTTTACTGTAAATCACAGCGTGATTTATCTCTCTGCAGATGTAAACGACTGTGCCGGCCAGCCATGTCAAAATAGTGGCATCTGCAGAGACCTGAATGGAGATTTCAAATGCCACTGTCCTTCTCCCTATGTTGGCAAACATTGCCAAATGCGTAAGTATGACTTTCTAACAAGAAAAAAAAAAAGGTTGTAATAGAAACATTGTAATGGAAGGAAGTGCAACAGAAGCTGGGAAGAGGGCCAAATTGCAAGGCTGTAGGATGATCAATAGCCTGCAAAATAGTTTGCTCCAAATGAGTAATCAATACCTGATTCAGTTAAGCTGATTCAGAGCTCTGCATTCCTAATGATGTCATGGCCTACACACGGCAGAATCTTACCACTGCGTCTCTCTTCTACAGGCTGTATTTCCCTGCTCGGCATGGAGGGAGGAGGCATCGCCGAGTCCCAGATTGCAGCCTCATCAGTCCGCTACAGCATGCTGGGCCTGCAGCGCTGGGGCTCTGAGCTGGCCCGCCTGCACAACAAGGGCCTGGTTAACGCCTGGAGCGCAGCCGCACATGACAAGAATCCCTGGATAGAAGTGAGTGCGCTGAAGTTGATCGGTGTAACGGGGGTTTAGAAAATAATTTGATGGATCAATAACGATAAAGGCAGAACCAATAAAAGTTTGTTTCTCTTTAGTGCTAAAGAGCCACACATGTGGTAGACTCCTGCTCAGACTTTATATTATGTTATATCTTTAAAGATTTTTTAGATTTTTGGAAAGCATTTGCCTGAATTTGCCATCTGAAATTACCTGCTTTAATTGACTGACTTTTAACTTTTAAAAACAAGGAAACGTACCTCCTCGTCATGTTTTTCCTTCTTTTTCCAGATCAACATGCAAAGAAAGATGCGCTTCACAGGCATCGTGATGCAGGGTGCCAGCCGCATGGGTACAGCAGAGTTCATTAAGGCCTTCAAAGTGGCTTCCAGTCTGGACGGCAAGACATACACCATGTACAGACCAGAAGGACTGCGAAAGGACAAAGTAAGAGGATGATAAAAAAAACACACACAAGTCTGTTTTAAGCTGAATTATTGTGCCTAAATGGCATTGCTAAAATATAAATGAACAACCAGAGGGAGCAGTAAAACATAAGTTTGAAAATAATTTACTGTAAGGTTACTGTGACAACGAATCTAAAACAGAAATGTTTGGAATACATCCTAAACCTTCTTAGAAAATACACCTGCTGTTGATCAATTTAAGTACGGTTGACAGAGTTTGCCGCCACCTCTCCCTTTCATAGGTATTTGTGGGGAACATGGACAATGACGGCACTAAGACCAACCTGTTTGACCCCCCAATCATCGCCCAGTACATCCGTATCATTCCTGTTGTGTGTCGTAAGGCCTGCACCCTGCGCATGGAGCTGGTGGGCTGCGAACTCAACGGTAAACTCACACCCATGCGCATTCTGCATGCACATAAAGACACTGCTGGATTTCAGTTCACTGATATCAGTGAGTGTTTTTTCGTGGAAAAACTCCAGTTGTGTTGAAATGTTTCCGTGGAGGAAAATCCAGCAGATTTTTTTTTTCTGCTAGCAATTGGCTCCAGTTTCCTTTCTGATTATTTTCAGTCCTGCATCCAGTGACTGACTGTATTTCAAAGGATTTTGCTTGAGGAGAAAATGCATCCACAGACAGAGAAAACAGCTGTGTTCAAAGTGAATGAGTCGATTCCAAGATGATGCATGAAACCATATGATGATATTTACTGCAGCACAGCAGAGTTGGATGCCAATAAGTCGAAGCGTTTTCACTGCACAGAATGTATTGACCCTGTCCGTCATCTAAATATCGGTTCCTTTAAGTCCCCTCTGCGCTGCAGCAAGTCTGTCTGTTTTTCCTTTTCTCATGTGCCAGCGTGCTGCTTTTGAACTCCCAGGCTTTGTTCCGCTGTCAGATGTTTGTCTCTCTCGATGCCTGTCTCGTTTGTCAGATCAGTGTTTGCTCTCCTCCCTTTGTTCCTCCCAGTTCATGCATGTAATAATGGTGGCTCTGTTAAAGGGTCTCTTACGTTTTTACACAAACATTTAAACAAACCTGCTGCTAAATATAAGCACCTCATGTGTCAGACGGCATGCCTCACTAACCCACGCTCATTAAAAGGTCTGATATAATGGACCTCCACAAGTTTTTTTTTTTTTTTTTTTTTTTTTTTTTTTTTTTTGTGTGTGAGAATACTGTCACATACAGCAAAACTATCAAACATAATCCTGTTGTTGTGATCAACTTAAATCACAAATGTTGGTGACAAAGAATTGAATTGCTATTAGATTCCATTGTAACCTCAGCCAAACCTAAACTTGCACTTTTACGGCTGTATGTCCACTTGTATGCTAGATTTTACTCCACTGCATCCGCTATTCTCATCCTCCATATTGTGGATTATGGGGGTTTGTTTCCTGCTTCACATCACTGGCTGGCCTGTCCATCTCCTGTCTATCATGCTTTCTTTCTTTCTTTCTCTTTCTTTCCATTCCTCTTGTTCTCTGGCTCCTCTCCTTCGCCCGGTCTCACCTGCACAGTGTATTCAAACACTTCAGGTTGTTCAGAGCCGATGGGCATGAAGTCCCGATTGGTGTCTGACCGCCAGATCACATCCTCCAGCACCTTCCGCACCTGGAGCATCGAGGCCTTCACCTGGCACCCACACTTCGCCCGGCTGGACAAGCAGGGCAAGACCAACGCCTGGACCGCCGCCACTACCAACCGATCTGAATGGCTGCAGGTAGGGGAGGAGAGCGTGTCACACCTGGATTTAGTTTTTATTTCTTTTAATCTGCCGCAGAGTGATTTCTTTAAAAGCTGTTTTTTTTTTTTTAATTTTTAAATTTTTTTTTTATAGGTGGACTTACAGTCTACCAAAAGGGTAACTGGAATTATCACACAGGGGGCAAAAGACTTTGGCTCCGTCCAGTTCATCACATCTTTCAAAGTGGCTCACAGCGATGATGGGCAGTCCTGGACTGTAGTGAAAGATGAGGCAACAAACACGGACAAGGTTAGTCTGACAGCACAGCGGAGAAACAAAAGCAACCATATGAATTAATAATTAAGTACATCCTGAAATACACGGGAGATGGAAAGGATTATTTACACAATATCATAACTGCAGGGTGATAGTTTAATGTAAAAAAGAATAGATTAAAAATACATCTTATAGAATTATAACCTGGGAGAATATGTGTTCTTGAAATGAGTAGGAATATCACCAGTTTAAAGAAAAGAAGCAACGTTCCTGTTTCATGTAACCTGAAACCTCTCAGAAGTCAGACAGTTAGAAACATAAAGCACCCGTCAAAGTCATGTGAACTTCCACCACTCAGGTGAACCAGGTTGAACCAAGCAGAACCAAGCAGAGCCAGTCAGTGGTTCACAGTCGTCGCTACCGGTACAGGACGCTTGTTTGTTGTGTTCCGGCCACAAACGGAGAACTTTGAGCCTGGCCACTTGGATTCCCATGATCTTGCGGTTCTCAGGAATCCAGCTGCTTTGTTGTGTAATCTTTCTTCTTTCAAGTCATGGTTGAATCTACTCATCGAGACACCTGGAACCATTTCTGCAATAACTGGGAATGATTTGTTTTCTGTATGCATTGATTCATCATGCATGCAGAAACCAGTTTATTTGCCAGATGTGAGCAGCATGCTGCCAAATGAGATCATTAAATCACTTACAGTTGCTCTGATTTAATCCATGAAGCATTTATGATTGAAGTGTAGCTTGTGACCTGAATCCATATTTTATCGGGTGGTTGTATGTTGTGCTCATCGTTTCAGCTGATTTTTTTTTTTTAATTTTTTTAAAAAATTTTTTATTATTATTATTTATTTTATTTTTTTTACATGATTTCTGCTGTGGTTTGTCCAGCTAACTTGAAGATTTTTTTCTTTTTCACTTTTGTGCCTCAACAAGAGCTGTCACAAACTAAGCTGACTAATCTGAAGCATTCACTGGTTTCTAGATGCTACATGCCCTTAAATATTTTCATATGCCGCTCATTGTCGATCAAGATTTATCATAAAACATATTGTATTTCTTTCTGTAAAGCGTACGTTAATCAGCAGGGTCAGCCAGCAACTTCAAGCAATTCTTCCTTTTTAGTTTGCACAAAAGTATTTCTGACACATTATTAAGGAAAACAGGCTTTAACTGTAGCGTTAGAACATTCCTGTGCTTAATTATGAATCAAATAAGCTGTACAAGCTGTGTTTTGCAGTCTACACTAGTGTAATGCTTCAATAGATTTCTTCTCTCTGTCCAGATCTTCCCTGGTAACAGCGACAACAACGTTCACAAAAAGAACATCTTTGAGCCGCCGTTCTACAGCCGATATGTCCGCATCCTGCCGTGGGAGTGGCACGAGCGCATCACCCTGCGAATGGAGCTTCTGGGCTGTGATGAGTAGTGCCACCCTAAACCTGCGTCCTCCTTTCTCTACCTCCTTCCCCCCTCCATTCCCTCCTCCTCATCCTTCCCTCCTGAGCCACACCTGCACTGCCTTGCTCTCAGCTCTAGGGGGCAGCAAACAACAGAGTAGCACATCGCCACCAAAACCCTGGCTGGTCGGAGGTGGGAGTTGTTACCCCTCACCACTGTTAGCAGGACCGTTATTTCTTCTGTCTTTTTTGTTGTTGTTGTTGTTGTTATCTGAAGTGATCACTCATTTTTTCCCACCCGAACCAAAACTGTGATCACTTCAGGTAGCAGAGCTGAGGTCAGATCTCATTCCACCTGTTTACTAAATAAAAAGTATTAATTCCCTCGTTCCTGTATCAGACGTCAGGGGTAACAGGACTGCCGCTGTCCAGTTGGTGCTGCTTGAACTTTGACCTTAGATCAACTCTACCTGGAACACTGAACCTCCAAGACCCACAGCTGGTGATGTACATAAGCTCCATGAAACGGCTTGCACATGACCTTTAATCACACACCTGCTCTCTCCTCAAGACATAGAAAATATATATTACATTTAGCGGCTACACAGAGATGCACGTTTGATTTATTTACCCTCATCGAAAGCTGATCTTTACATAATAAAATCTGAGTAATGTATCTGCCAGAAACCCAAAGTCTGTCCTCTTACCTCTGAGCATCTTTCCTGTGATTTTCAGTTGGATAAAACGAGTATTTTCTTTAAATCAAAACTCTTTACAAGGACAATTTGACACATTCTTCTTTATTGAGTAGAGATAAAAAAAAAAAACAACTAAACATCTCAAGGTGTCCCAAGATGTGTCGGATGGACAGTAAAAATCCTCATTTCATGTTTCCTCTTGCAGCTTTGCTTGGACTGCTTTATGATGTTCAGCATCCAAGGCGCAAACATAGTAGTAGAGCATAAATGCATAAATCTTCAGTCGCCTATTAAAGGAGAGCGAAACTCCTCGAGTGAGTTCTGCTGAACCCCAGTTCTGACATCTGGCTTCTTAAAATCAGTCATTTTGTGCCAACACATCCTCAGGTTTTCATGTTTGTGGATTCATTTAGAGAAATCTAGTAAATCCTGCACTGATGCAAACAAGCAGAACAAAGGAGGAATGCTAAGTTCCCATTCGCATGGGACGTAATCAGTCAATGAAGCATTATAATCTGTTAGTTTTGCAGCCAAACAGGCGTGATCTCAAAGCCAGGGGGAGGCACCCCCCGTTGACAGACAGGATGTCAGAAAGGACAAGGACGAAAAGCGTTTAGGATCATTGTTGCGTGAAAGAAAAAGGAAGCACTTTGCTGCTTTCGAGGAAATAACACGAGACTGAGATTTATGAGATCTACTGCTGTGACGTGCTGGTAGGATGCGTTCACACGCTTCACACGACATCTCATGCTTAGTGTTGGATTCATTTAAAAATAAAAAATAAATTATAAAGAAATGATTTCATCTTTTTTCATATGGTAATTGTTTTAGTCATTTCACCACTTTGTTATTCGCACTTCTCATTTTATCAGCTGCAGTAGTAGATGTGCGTATCATTAGGTAATGATGTGCATAATGTTTGGTGGTTGTTTAAGAAAAGTCACATTCAGGCTGTTTGAGGTGGAATAATTAAGTAGGGAGCCTGTTTTCCATCAGCTGATTGTCAGAACGACCTCGGATCTGGTTCTATTTCTGGATCTATTGAATGAATAAATTTCTTTCTCTGATTCTTGGAATGGCCGACAGCTAGAGAGTAGAGAGTGAGAGTGGCGTGGCAGTCTTTAGTTAATGATTACCCAAGAACGGTGTGCATCATAGATCAGTCAGCGTCACCAACTGAGAGATTAACATTGTTTGGCTACAAAGACAAAGTTTGTAAAGACTGATGGACGTTATCATCTCAGGTCAAAGCGGATCTGCTCCACGAGTACAATAAATGCTACTGAACGCTGCTCCTGACTCACTCACTCTGCTGTGCTTCTGTACGTGTTCACCCAGTTTCACTTTTTTATAGCACTTTGACGTTTGTGTTTTATATTTGTTATACTGGAAAAAGAAATCTTTGATTTGTAACGTGTGTTGAAGAATAAAGCGTAAAACATATTCATTATTACGTGTACAGTTTAAAAAAAAAAGGAAAAGTCTTTCAGTTTGGTGTCTTTGTTAGATGAACCTGAGGTTAGAAAGACTCGCTTTGGTCGATAATACGACATATATATATATACATATACATTACTTTTGTACTGAGGTCTGTCGGCATTAGTTGATGTTAATGTTTGCTGCAGATCTTTTTTTTTTTTAAATATTATTATTATTATCATTTTGGGTCCAGCATAATTCCTCCAGTTCGAAGCTGCAGGCCCGCTGATAAGACGGTAAAAAAAGAAACCGAATTAATTCAGATTTTTACGCTTTTACTGGACCCGACATGACCCGACATATCATCTGCCTCTGCCGCCCCCTCACAGTATTCTAAACCTTTCCAACCCATGAATTATGAATTATGGGCTCGTGCAATATTATTATACAGTGTTAGTTTTGATAACGATGAATATGAATTCATGATCTTTAAAAATGCATGAGGGGACAGCAGTAGTGCTGAGGGGCTGCAGATAGTTTGTTGCTGTCGAACACTGTAAAATATTTATTACATTTGCAGGCGGCTCCAGAAGCTGTCGCCCATTGTTCCCCATGTCTGCATGCGTTTTATTGACTAGTGTTAAGTAAGTTTAAGTTGAACCGATTTGAACGGTGATATTGCTTCATTTTCAGCATTGAGGTTGTAATTGATCTCCTGTCCCCCTGCTATTCTGCTTTTTTTATGACTGATTAAAAAAGAAATCGATGACGATGATGTGTTTGTAAGGTCCTTTGAATTCATTTCTTGCTATACTGACTGTTGACCTGATAGACTTTTGACTGGATTTTAAGGTTTTTTTTTTCTGTTTGACCTTTGTATCTCCAGATGAAGAAATAAATATAGAATTTAAAAAAAAATCTGCTGTGAATTTCTTAAATGATACTTTGGAATCTGTGTTCACGATTGGATAGAATTTTCAGCTCGTAGCACTAACCATAATGCAGAATTGGATGGAGCTGCTTTCCATTTAAAATGTGGAAGATTAAACGACCGAAAGCACAGCGGGTCGTTTTCCCTGTTTAGCATTTAAACGCCCCCGGGGGCCCTAATCTCTCTTTGTGTCACTCCGCAATCTTTTAAGGTATCTTCAGCCGAGCAGGGCCTGAATTCTTCTTGTCTCATTATGGTCTGCGAAGGTCACACTTAGGCAGGGAAATGCTTCTGTCGGGTTCCAGCCGCACAATCAATATGAAAATGCATTCAGACTTTGACGCTGTGAAGGTTAAATCCTGTTAACAGGGAAGGACCTTTCTGTGCGCAAACTGCACAAACATCAATCCGCCTACACATTTTCAACAAGATTTTCTGAAAAAAGGAAAAAAAAAAATAATTCACCAGATTACTTCACTTTTTGTACACATTTGGAGAGTTCTGGGTAATCGTTATGTAAGAAAATGCTCCGTCTCTAAGTCGTCCCCACCAGACGTCCTAAGTAAACCAGCTGTTTGTCCCCTGGGCCTGCTGGCAGTCATATTGAGGACCTAATGACAGCATTCTTCTCTTCTTTGTTTCTCCTTTTAATCTCCACTTTAAGTCTCCTTTTTTTTCTCTCTCTCTCTCTCTCTCTCTCTCTCTCGCCTCTATTGTTCTGTCTCTGGATGGCCTGAGGAGGCCTCGTGATCTGGAATACGGTGGATGGATGATTGTCTTGTTTCCTTACACCACTCCCTTCTACAGGCCACCTCTGAAAATCTCATTTGAACCTTTTTTCACACATCCGCAAGATGTTTCTTTAGGAGTTAAAAATATAAGAAAGACAGCTCAGTCAGTGTCATGGCTGAGGATTTCTGCTTTGAATCTGTGGAGCGCCACAGAAAGACCGGCTCAAACAGTGTGTTTAATTCAGTTCAATTCAGTTTCATTTGTGTAGCGCCAGTTCACAACAAAAGTAATCTCAAGGAATTTTAAAGTTTACTCTCCAATTCAATCCTATTCATTGTAATGCAGTTATAATAGATTTAAAATAGGGTTGAATTCATTGAGCAGCTGTAGCTTTGTGTCCTTGGGAAAGAACCCCACGTTGCCCTGTAATGCATTCATGTGTTTGATGGCGTATGATCCAGGAAGGGCGGCCATCTTCCTCGACCGGTGGGGTGTTGAGAGGACAGGAAAGAAGGGTCAACAAGGACCACAACACCATGCCAGGGATACCTACTGGAAAGGAAAAGAGAAATGCATGTTAATGACAGAAATAATGCCACATGTACATGAAGAGTGAAGAGTGAAGAGAGCAGAGCGAGGAAAGGTGCTCAGCGCATCAAGAGAGGTCCCCCAGCAGAGGGTAGAGGGTGTCGGCCTCCTGATCCCATACTGACAGCTGGTTCCCAAAGAGAGGGGCCTGATAACGGAAGGCTCGCCTTTCATTCTACTTTTAGAAAATCCAGGAACAACAAATAAGCCTGCAGCCGGAGAGTGAAGTGGGAAGTGTGGCGGGGAAAATCCAGAACTTTGATGTCTTTAAGATACAATGAAGCTCGGTCATTAAGCATTGTGTATGTCAGAAGAATTTTACATGATATTCTGAATAGAACAGGGAGCCAATGAAGAGAAGCTGTTTGTTTAATCATCTGGAAGCATTATCAGATCAATTTTAGGACAGCCTAATCATGATGAATTGCAGTAGTCCAGGCTTGAAGAAACAAATGTTTCTTCAGCATCACTGAGAGGGGATGCTCCAAATTTTGGCAGTATAGATGGTGGTCCTACACACCTGTTTTACATGTTAAAAATAACTGCAAGGTGACTCATGGTAGTACCAGAAGCCAAGGTAATGCCATCTAGAGTAATGACATAGCTAGGCAGTGTCTTCCCGAGAGGTTCAGTTTCAACAACTTATACAACATCTTTATAAATTTTCAATAGACTGTGCTTACATTTTGCTTTCTAGTCTAGTTGAGCACTCAAAGCACTACCAGCCACTACAGGCCACATTCACCCATTCACACACATTATTACAGCACCACCATAACTATGGGATGTTTCAGGGTCACCTGAGCCAACCCTAATGATTATCTTTGTCAAAAAGGAAAGTTTTAAGCCTAATCTTAAAGGGAGGGAGGGTGTCTGCTTCCTGAACCCAAACTGGCAGCTGGTTCAACAGAGAGGGGCCTGATATCTGAAGGCTCTGCCTCCCATTCTACTTTTAGAAACTTTGGGAACCTCAAGTAAACCTGCAGATTGAGAGCGACGTGCTCTGTTTGGAAAATATTGCACTACGAGATGTTTAGTATGATGGAGATCGGTCATTAAGAGCTTTATACGTAAGTATGTAAATTCTATTCTGAATTTATTAATAATAATAATATCTTGAAGTGACAAATGCATGGACTAGTTTTTCTGCATGACAGGATGTTCCTGATTTTAACAATATTACGAAGGTGAAACAAGGCAGTCCTAGAAACCTGTTTTATATGTGCGTCAAAGGACAGATCCTGGTCAAAAATAGCTTCAAGGCTCCTCACTGTAGTACCAGAAGCCAAGGAAATGCCATCTAGAGTAATTATATAGCTAGACAGTTTCTCCCTGAAGTGCTCAGATCCAAAGGCAACTTCAGTTTTGTCTGAATTTAGGAGCAGAAAATTGTGAGTCAAGCAGGTCTTTATGTCTTTAAGACATGCTTGTTGTCTGACCAACTGATTGGTTTCACCTGGTTTCATAGATAAGTACAGCTGAGTGTCATCAGTATCGTATCGTATCAAATGCAGCACTGAGATCCAACAGGACAAGCACAGACACAAGTCTGCTAACAGAGATCATTGGTAACAGTTTCACTCTGAGTCCTGACTGAAACTCTTCAAACAGCAAATGATCACAAAGTTGAGCTGCAACAATTTTCTCAAGAATTTTTTAATAGGACATGAAATTTGATCAACAGAAAAAGTCATTTCAGTGCATTCAATTTGCCCTATGCCCTAAATATGGAGCTACACAGGCTGTGTGTTGACAACAAGATGCTTCTGGACATTGCAGAAGTGGCAGTTGAACACATGAAGGGGAAAAAAATTTAATGATTTGGTATAATTTCGAAGTAACGTTGCCAAATATGCTACAAACAGGCTGCCAGTTGTAATCAGTGATGTTATACAGCTTTGGTGCCCCCCCTATTTTTGTGCAGCTGTTGTTGCCTATTAGATTATTGGAAGCACTGCCAAGTCAAACATGCAAAGTCCAACCCAAAGAGGTCATACTCATTTTGCTAGTTATTGTTCATTCTCAGCTAAATGATAGTCAAATGTAGATGTCTACAGAACTTTCTGTTTTAGACCAAATTTAACTTCTATCTATCTAGACTAGGTGAACCATTTAAATGTCTTTCCGACCAAAAAAATGCTTTATGGGAGATAGAATGAGAAGCTAGTAAGCTTAGAAGAAGTTTGTTCAGCAGAAACATGGCTAAGCGAGGAACCAAAGCACTTGGCAAGCAGAGCCAGGGGGCAAGAAGGTTGCTAAGTAGGTCCTTATCGAACAGGATTCAAGGTAAACACAACAAAATTGTGTTAAAAAAAAAAAATGGACCAGACTCAGTGAATAATTCCCTATACTCCCTATATAGATCAATGAGCAGTGCTGACCAAAATGTCATTGGGGTCATTAGGTGGGAACCGTGGAAGCCAGTAGCCCCGGGCGGGCCTGTTTAGATCGGCCTGGGATCAGGGCTGGGTCCTGAGCTCCAGGACTCCAGGAGGTAGCAACTTCTGTGACAAGCGACAAATCTTTGAAATGTATTGGGAGATGCACAGTTGAAGATTTTTACAGGATTTATAACAGCTTTTGTGGGACTTTAGAGAGTTTACATCCAATTGTTGTAGTGCTTTCATGCTATTATTGCTTTTACAAATGTTGGATGGTTAATTTAAGACTTTAGGTTTTGCTATTCGTTCGTGACTTTGAATAACTTGATGAATTAAAAAATGAGAATCTGATAAACATTTAAACCTGTTTGTTCAATATTCATTTTTAAACAGGTAAATTGCCGTTAGTACTTGAAAACTTCTTTGTTTGAAAAAGATTTTTAGACTAATATCACATGCTCGGCTGTTATGTAGTAGTTGATCATATGCCACAAGAAAGAGGCATTTTCCCATACAAATGGTTACAAACGCCCCATATAATGTGGTAAATGAACATATATTGATGAAGCATGTGCATTTATTATTTGCTATTTCTCTGGCATCAAGTGCCAAGGAATATGATCCGAACCAAGTCATTTGATGAGGAGTCTATGCCTGAAGTACCGTACTGAGTACATTAGTTTAGGCAAGGCAAGGCAATTTTATTTATAGAGCACAATTCGTACACAAGGTAATTCAAAGTGCTTTACCGTTACATAAAAACACAAGAAGGCAATAAAATCATTAAAAAGAAATAAAAAATAAAAAAAACATTAAAAATAATCATTAATTAATTAATTTAAAAGTGAAGAGTGCAGATAAAATACTTTCAGATGTCATATGCACAGCTAAATAGAACTGTTTTCAGCCTGGATTTAAACATTGTCAGAGTTGAGGCCTGTCTCACATCTTCTGGAAGACTGTTCCAGATTTTAGGAGCATAAAACTGAAATGCTGAGATTAGTACATTTTCTTTTTTTTTTTAAAAATATAATCTGACTGACTGCCTCTTCATCCACGCAGCGCTGTGCTGCGCTTCACTCTGTTTGGTTTCCTGGTGTGAGTGGTGACCAGGGATGGACAAAGGCATCTGGGCAAAGTGGGCAGGAAACTGGAGGCATCACATCTGGTTTAAACAGGACACTCCTGCTATTTTAGTACCATCACAGATAACATGTCGTCCAAAAGAGGAGAAAAGCCATGTTATTTCTGCTCAGTTAAATGCTTGAAGGTGGTGACTTGGCAGGTGATGATAGCCTTTTACACAGTGATGTTCAAAGCTTTGCTTCTTACTTTTCGATTTTTAATGTTTAGTTGGTGCTAAACTTACATTTGTGAGGGTGGAAAATGTGAAATTGTAGTCTTTGTTTCCTATTGCAGTTCATTTGGTCTTCTATCTTTTAATCAAGTTAGAAAATATCTCACTGAGCTCAGCACTTGAGGCTCCTGTTGATCTTTTATTGAATCTTTCCTCTCTAATCTCTACGGTGACACTGAAACCACACTCTGTCTCAGACTCACACACCTCTTGTGACTAACCGCCCTTTTTCTGTGCGCAATCCCTGGTAATGACAGCGTGCCGATGCTCATGCTAGCGCAATCAACCACTCGTATCCTCAATCAAACCACACAAACATACACAGGCCTTCCTTTCCCCTCTCTTGCCGTCTCTCTGGGCTCTGCTCACCTCTCTGGCCCTGACGACCGCTGCCTATCGCTGAAATTACACCCCTCATAGGCCTCAGTCACCCAGCAGTTCACAGGGACTGCTGGTATTTAGAGCCCCAGGCCAAAGCCTTTCATCTGGGGCTTTGGGAAGAGCACCAGTCTGGTCTCTTCAAACACGCTTGGAGATAATGACTTTAGAGACACACAGGGTGGGGAAGGGGCTGTCAAAGTGGCTGAGAAGGGGGGCTGCTGTCAGTAACAAGCTGAGGGAAGAATTTTAAGAGCTTATTGACGACTGATGACATTGTTATGAGATTTAATTAGATATTGGAATAAAGCAGCTTTATTGCCTAACATAAATGCATGCCTTGCTGCTTTTCATGAAGAGCTAAACGTTTTTAGCCTTTCTGAGGCAAGAATGAGCCCGAATCTTGACCTTGAAACAACTCTGGAACTGCTCTGTTGCCAAGCATGTGGCACGACCGTGTCTGTCTCCGAGCGCCAGTTTTTGTTCTTTGGTCGAGACAAAAAAATATTTTTCAGAAAGTTGCACACTTCATAGGGGTTGACTGACAGATTTTTTGAACTCTTGGGTGGATTGCCGACCTACCTCAGGGTGCGTCCAAATATCTTTTGTGATCCCAACATCTTGTGCTAAGATTTGTTCAATATATACTCTAAGATGGTAGTTACTTGGAATTTCACACATACAAAACACAGAAATTCTAACATGGTGAACATGGAAAACAACAGGCGTATATTTGCTCACCTGCTGACTCTTGTCATTCTATTCCTGTTGGCATCCTGTGGCTCAGAGCAGCACTGTGAGCAGGCGCTGCCTCACGGAGCCACAACAGATGCCTTTAGTCTTTGTCATTACTCTATGTACAAAGGAAGTCAGAGACAAGGAAGCGAGGCCTTTTTTTGAAACTCGGCATAAATATTTTCTCTCAAAGCACATGTTTTGGGTGTTAATGAGGACAGTGCAGGGATGTGGTGAAGACAGATGAGGGTGTGAGTAGGAAGAGCCAACTAAAATATAGCCAGGATTCATGATAACTTACGTCAATAACAATGAGTTTAGATGCAAAAAGGCAAAAACCTTTATGCTAACCTTAACCAAATAAAGTAAAACTGAACTGATGTTATTTTTCAAAACTGTCGCATCATTTTTGAAATTCTACCTCTTTAGTTTGTTTTGTAAAATTTTAATTTTTTTCCAAAGTTGTTCAGTTGTGGATGGAAAGAACACAAAGTAAGAAAGCGTTAATGAGAGGGAACAAACAGGAGAGACGATGAGAGTTAACGGCTCAGCTTTGGGCGTACCACAAATGAAGAAATGCTGCTGGTGGCTCGGGTCTGGGGGTTCCTGCTGCTAGAATGCTTTCTTTTGTTCTAAAGTTTTACACAACATGTAAAAACAACCTCAGATGAACAACAACACATCACGTATTACATGGTGACATTATCTTAATAACAGAATGAAGCCAAAATGTAGAAGCAGCACGTAAAGAATTAAGTTTAAGAGTGTGTAGAGCCACCATTAGCAGCCATAGCTTTAAGTAATCATTTGCTGTATATTATCAGTGTCTCACATTTTTGTGGATGAATTTGAAGCCCCTCTTGTTTACATTGTTGCCTCATTTCATTCAGGTCTGCAGATATTCATTTATGCACAGCTATGTTAATGTGCACAGCATTTCAAACAGGTTGAACTCTGGACTTTGACTGGACCCCTGCAACACTTTGATTCTTCTCTTTTTTCAGCCATACTGTTGGAGATTTGCTGCTGTGCTTGGGATCATTGCCTTGTTCCATGACCATATTTTTGCCAGGCTGCAGCTGTTGGATAGATGGCTCCACATTTGACTGCACTAAACAAAAGCTGTCACAGAACCCATCAAATTCCAAACTTGGAAATCAGAATAACAAGATAGCAAAAAAAAAAAAAAAACATGGTAAAAAATCCATATAACATGACACTCTTCCTAACTTATGTTTATGTTTATGCATTTAGCAGACTCTTTTATCCAAAGTGGCTTACAAATGAAGATATAACATTACAGCTAAAATCAAAGCTAACAATAAGCTACTTAGAAGGAGGTGACAGTGTAGAGATGGAGTGCAGGCATAGAGGGAAGTGCAGAAAGATAAAGTGCAGTAGAGGGGGTAGGGAAGTACAGGGTAAGTGCTGGGATAGGAGATGCTCTCTGAAGAGCTGGGTCTTGAAGATATTCAGGGACGTCCCTGTTCTTGTTGCATTCGGTAGGTCACCATCGTGGAACGACACATGAAAAGTCTGGATTGTCTTAAGCGTGGTGTAGGCACTGCTAGATGACAATCCTGTGACGACCGGAGTGACCGAGTTGTGGCATAAACCTTTGCCAGAGCATTCAAGTAGATTGGAGCCGTTCCATTAAGCACTTTGTAGGCTAAAATCTAGGCTGATCGAAGAGGCGCCTTGTTCTGGACCATCTGCAGAGGTTTCACAGCACAGGCTGGGAGACCAGAGAGGACAATAAAGGTGACTCTGGTGACCATTTGCCCTGATCTTTGAGATTTGAAGTACATTTTCTCGGGGTGATTAATTCCAAGTCAAGACTTTTATTTTTCCAAAACCTTATTTTCTAATCAAATATCTGCTAAATGGATAATGAGCATGTTTATCATACTTGTTTTTGTTTTTTTGTCATAGACTTAACTGATGTGAGTGTTTTACTGTACCTTGTAAACAGTGTTTTTTGAGCCTGTTACAATGTTAACAAGTACCACTGAGCATCAGTGAGTCTCAACTCAGCCACCAGAGCACTGATTGTGCATGCACAGTTACACTGGAATAAATCTTTAGGATTCAAAGGAAAGAATCTAATGGCAGAAATGTGGAGTAAACAAACAAACTGTTGGATCAGCATGTGTGCAAAACAGTCTTCATTTTCAGCAACCACAGTGATTTACAATTGAACGCTCGTCGTCTTCCAGGAAAAGCTCCTTCCTCAACACCCCAACATTCACCACTACACTCGGCTCTGCGGAGATAGTGGTGGGCTTTTGGTTTCTGTTATGCTGACTGGGTGTCAGTCAGAACATGAGTTTCAGCAGAGGGCTCACCACAAAGGAAAGTGTGGCATGCAGAACCCCTAACCCCCCCCCCCCCCCTTTTTTGTGGGGATCTTTTCACTGTAGCTCCTTTAAAAAGTGGCAAGGATGGCGTGTCAGACAATAACGTGCAGAGCACTTTCGGGTTGAGCCAGTGTCAGGAGGGCAGCTACCAGCTGCACCATGATAATTGGCCTTCACTCAAATATTAGGGCGGTGGCACAGCAGCAGCACATTCTAGTGAGCCCCAGCAGAGGAGTGGAATTGCCCTTGTTTTCCACCACAGCCAGCTGTTTTTTCAACTAATGACTGAAATATGAGTTCATGTAGCAATATTTGCCGTTACTTGAGACCGTGGCAAAGCATGGGCATGTATTTTGCTCTGTCTGCCTCAACATACCAGCAGTACAGAAGCTGGCAGCCTTTGACAGTGGAGCTCAAGACTGGACGGCTTTTTACACTTATGATGTATGATTGGTATTTCCTGGTTTGTGACCTGATCATGTGCACAACATTTGACATGTTAAGGCTTCAGATTCAGTTAAAATTCAGAGTAATGCAATACTTACAATGACCAATCCGAGTGGATGACGTCCTTCTTATAGTTTAAACCTTCAGGGTCAGAGTCAGGTCATTCAGCGTTGCGTCAGGCAGTGAAAAAGCAGTAAAATACACCTGCATTGTTAACTGTTAATGAGAATTTTCCTCTGCTTTCAAAGCGACATTGAATCTTGTGAAACACTGTTTTGTAAATGAATACATGCGTGAAGTTACGTCATGTTTGAACAAAAACTGCTCAGTCTGTAATGAGGACCTGCCATGTTAAACACAACAGTCATTAACTGTTGTTATGTAACCACTTTTGCCTATTGTGGTTTTAAAAATGTATAGTGTATATTTGACCACACATTTATCAGGGTGAGGTGAGGTCAGGGATTGGGGTTAACTTGATTGACCTCGTATGCATTCATTTTACAAAACGATGCAAATAGCAGGTTCCATGTGTGTGCAAGATGTTGAAATGTAGAATTAGTATCTTCGGGTATTTATCTTTTTCTCCCATCAGTCTCTTAAAATTTGGTCTTTATGTATGATAAAACTGTTACATTTTACTGTGAGATATGTTCTTGACTTTAACCCGCTTCTAATGTTGAAATGATTTGTAATCTGATAATGACATACAACTGAACAGCAAAACTGAAGCAATTATGATTTATCCTTGCCAGAAAAATCTATGTGATTCAATTCAATTCAATTCAATTCATTTTTATTTATATAGCGCCAAATACAACAAATGTCATCTCAAGGCACTTAGATAGTAAGTCCAATTCAAGCCAATTGGAATTCAATTAATTAATAATAATCATAATTCATAAAATAATCCAATTCGTTCATATAGAGCCAATTCAAAAACAATTTCCTAGCTAAGAAAACCAACAGATTGCACTGAAAACTTTTTGTTTTTCGGTCCAATCTCCCGGCCTGAGCGGCGTGCCTGAGGCGACTGTGGAGAGAAACGACTCCCTTTTAATAGGAAGAAACCTCTGGCAGAACCAGACTCAGGAAGGGTGGCCATCCGCCTCGACCAGCTGGGGTTTGAGAAGACAGAAAAAGGGGGGGGGAAGGGGGGGGGGGATGGGGAGAAAGGCAGGGGGCCACCGCGACGGCGGCACTGTAACACCATTCAAAGGATATCTGTTGGAACAGGGAAACACGAGTTAATGACCACAATAATATCACATATACATAAAGAGAGTAAAGTGAGGAAAGGTGTGTCAGATGAGGCCCCCCAGCAGTCTAGGCCTATAGCAGCTTAACTATGGGATGTTTCAGGATCACATGAGCCATCCCTATTCAAGGTAAACACAAGAAACTTGTGCTAACGAAAAAATAAATAATAAAATAAAGTAAAGGACCAGACTCAGTGAGTAATTCCCTATACTCCCTATATAGATCTGCTCCTCACACCACAACAACCATCTTTTTACAGCCACAAGCTACCTCAGCCTCTCACCAACTGCACACCAGTCACAGCGGGGTGGGGATGCAAACCCTGGTTCGGGTAGGGGGAGAAATAAAAGAGGTAAGAGAAGCGGGAATGGGATTCAAACCCTGGTTCGGGTAGGGGGTAATGAAAGTATAGAGGGTGCCAGAGGTGGAGGCAGAACAAGACACACTAGCAGACACACTATCAGATTCAACAGACCTAACTATAAGCTTTATAAAAAAGGAAAGTTTTAAGCCTGGTCTTAAAAGTGGAAAGGGTGTCTGCTTCCCGGACATTTACTGGCAGCTTATTCCACAATTGAGGGGCCTGATAACTGAAGGCTCTGCCTCCCATTCTACTTTTAGAAACTCTGGGAACCTCAAGTAAACCTGCAGTTTGGGAACGAAGTGCTCTGTTAGGAAAATATCTTACAATGAGATCTTTAAGATATGATGGAGCTCGGTCATTAAGAGTTTTATATGTAAGGAGAAGAATCTTAAATTCTATTCTGAATTTAACAGGGAGCCAATGAAGAGAAGCTAAAACTGGAGAAATATGATCTCTCCTGTTAGTTCTCATCAGAACTCTGGCTGCAGCATTTTGGATCAACTGAAGGCTTTTCAGAGAATATGTAGGACAGCCCAATAATAAAGAATTACAGTAGTCCAATCTTGAAGTAACAAATGCATGAATTAGTTTTTCTGCATCACTCTGAGACAAGATGTTCCTGATTTTAACAATATTACGAAGGTGAAAGAAGGCAGTCCTAGAAAACTGTTTTATATGCGAGTCAAATGATAAGTTCTGGTCAAAAATAACTCCAAGGTTCCTCACTGTAGAACTAGAAGCCAAGGAAATACCATCTAGAGTAACTATATAGCTAGACAATTTCTCCCTGAAACGCTCAGGTCCAAAGATAACGACTTCAGTTTTGTCTGAATTTAGCAGCAGACAGTTCTGAGTCATCCAGGTCTTTATGTCTTTAAGACATGCTTGTAGTCTGACCAACCTATTGGTTTCATCTGGTTTTATAGATAAGTACAGCTGAGTATCATCAGCATAGCAATGGAAATTTATGCCATGCTGTCTAATAATGTTACCTAATGGAAGCATGTATAAAGTAAAAAGAATCGGTCCAAGCACAGAACCCTGAGGAACTCCATGACTTACTCTGGTGTGTGAGGAAGATTCTTCATTTACAAGAACAAACAGAAATCTATCAGATAAATATGATTTAAACCAGCCTAATGCAGTTCCTTTAATCCCAATAACATGTTCAAGTCTCTTTAATAAGATACTGTGATCGACCGTATCAAATGCAGCACTGAGATCCAACAGGACAAGCACAGACACAAGTCCGCTATCAGAGGCTAAGAGGAGATCATTGGTAACTTTCATTCCATGACAATGTATCCAGTACTCTTAAATCCTAACTCGTATTTTTTCGTCTGACCCTCTGGGAATCACAGAGCACATCACTTGTTTTTTTGACCCACTTAACACCATTTAGATAGACCTCACTTGAGAAAAGTCTGTGTTTTAGTCATATTTACAGTAAGTGGTGGCTAAAGTATACAAGTCCTTTACTTGGATAAAAGGTATCAGTAATGAGGGCCAGTATTGCATTGGAAAAACCCTCACTGATAATGTTTTGAATAGCAAAATGTACTTTAAAAGTCACATAAAAGTAATAAAAAGCTGGAGTAAATGTGATATTCCAAATCTTTTATGCATACTAAAACAAGACGTGTTAGTGATGCGACTTTTAGATGGGCTGCCTATTGAAATAAGCTGCCCAGTAATACCATATCTGTATGTAAAACCTCCCCTAAGTTCAAAGGGGATGCCTCGACTCGTGACGTAGGCGCGCGCTCCTCTGGATGGCAGGACGCTTCAGACAGCGGAGGATGAGCAGGAGATGAACTGAGGTGAAGACACGCTGGACGGACAGCTGCTTATCGGTGAGTGTGTTTTTTACGGGCGCAGATATTTTCTCGTGGACTGACGCTCTAAAAGCACGTTTTACACCGGGGATAGTTAGCATATTTTATGGCTCAAATGACTTTTGAAGCGGCGGTGTGATTCCGGGCTCAGGTGAGACTAGCAGTTATGAGGCAGCCGCGTCAGAGAGACTTTTCATCAACAGGATAATCTCTTTACACCAGTCACAGAGACAAGACACAAGACAAAACTGGCAAAACTTGAACAAGGGAATACCTGTAGCTTAATATTTACCAGCTACCCTACATTCAGCATATTCATTTTGCCTCTACAAGGCACCTAATCGATATGTTCTTGTTTTTAAAGAACTATTTCGTATAAAAGACCACTGTCTACCTGTAATCAAATATGTATTTATCTATTCTTTGTTATTCGCCAATATTTTTCTATTTAAAGAGCAACCAGTGCGAGGGGATACTACAGTTAAAACCTATCTGTTGACGTTGCTTACTGAGGCTTTTGCTTTTCATGTGCCTATCGATTTAATTTAGTGTAAAGAGCTGACTGAAACACAAACGTAGGAGAAATATTGGCAAATTTCAAATGTATTTGTTTGTTTTTGTGAGTTTGACCAACAAATATATGCACAGATTAAACCTAATGCTGACGTTTCTACCCCCTATTTACGACAGCTTTTAAGTTGTTGGATCTGAAAAGGGGACCGTGTTTAAGCCCGTCTTTGACCCTGCATAAACAGCGTTATGATGGCTCTACAGCGCCCCCTTCTGGTCGTCTGCGCGTACCTGCTGCTACACGCCGGTCAGAGCAGGACCATTGGCTACAGAAATGGCTTTCTCTACCAGGACATCAGCAACGGGAACGGAAACGGAGAGAGTAAGTGCTTTGTGAGTCTGTGTGCACATTAAAGGTAAGGGATTTGTGTGTGTTTACTCTGGGGCACAAATGAGCTGCATGCATCATTTGTGTACATCATAACACAGCTGGCTGGAAGAGACCCGGCTTGAAGACAACTAGTCTGTAATTCATGGAGCTTGGGCAGCCTTCCATGGTTATCAAAGCAAACTTTGCCGGTGAATGACATTGTTTACTGTTAGATGTGTTTAATGTATACTCAGGATGCTGTTTTATCCTCTTTTTCCTCTGCAAATCAGCGATGCTGTGACTTTCTACACAGATCTTGCAGCATTTAGTTTTATGCATTTAACTCACTGTGGTTCTGCACAACATTAGCATTGTCAACAAGAAAGATTTGGGAAAAAAATGGGGAAATATTGAGCATGTATAACCATTATTAACTCCACATTTACATGAAGGACATTGTTGACATCGAATGGCGAGGTTTATTCGAAGGCTGCCATGACAGCCTGAGAAAACAAAGCGGGGGTAAATAGCGTGTTTCTTAAAAGACCTTTCTTAGAGAACTTTGACATGTCAGAACACAAGAAGAAGGAGGACAGGTGATGAGGGGATATACATAATAATGACCAAAAAAACAAGAGTTTTCACACAAACAAACACATTTTTAATTAGATGGAAGATTGTGTATTTAATTTCCAATTTTTTTATTTTTTTTAAATGCTTGTAGCATGGAAAGCACAAGCTGTGAGATAATAGTTAGAGCTCCATTACACAAGTTTAGTAAAACCAGTCTACAGAGCATTGATTAAAGACCTCAGCTGTTTAGCTTGATTCATCATAGTAAGTCATACCGATCGCTACTAGATTCAAAGTACAATATTAGAATTCTACTCTCCAGCACATGCTATGTTTCTGGTGTTTTTTCTATCTTTTCTAGTCTATTTCAAAGGGATTCGTCTCCACGTGGAATCGACCCTGCCTTCAGTTTCGGCCTCTAGGGGTAGCAGCGTCACCCTTCCCTGTCACTATCGCTACGAGCCTGAACTGAGCACGCCACGTAGGACCCGTGTCAAATGGTTCTGGCTGCCTTCCAACAGCATCACCGCAACTCTTTCCCCCGAAGACTTCGTCAGAGAAACTGAGGTCATGGTCGCCATGGGGAACCATCATCGCAGCTATGGCAGCTTCCGGGGCCGGGTGCGCCTGCGACGCTCAGCTCCGGGGGACATGTCACTTGTGATCAATGAGCTGCAGCTGAATGACACTGGAAGGTATCGCTGTGAAGTGATCGACGGCCTGGAGGACGACAGTGTGACAGTGGAGCTGGAGCTGAGGGGTGAGATGCATTTGCCATGTAAATCTTTAAGGTTTGTTTGTCTTCATATTTGGTCAGTGGAGGGTTCAGGAGGACCCAAATGATAATTTGATCATTTGCAGGAAGTTGGGTTGACATTGAACGAATGCAAGGCAAGAAGTTAAAAAGATCTGAACAGAAATGCCTTAAGAACACCACTCAGGAGTGAATGCGGTAAATGACACCATAAAAAATCCTTGCCTTAGTATTTCACAAGAGAAGTGAATTTTTATTTTCTATTTTCTATTCGGAGCCCGAGTTGTTTTGGAGCCAGTACTTTCGAGGAAGTGCCTCAAAATGCAGAAATACTTTGAGGCTCTTCTGCATTAGCTTATTGCTTCAGATCCAGTGGCTACGTCAATCTTCTACATCCTGTGTATTCTATGACTAGTTTGTCCAAAAGGTCAGTTAGGGTGTGGCAACTAAAACATCTAACGTGTCCTCAAAGCATGAATGTAATACAACTACATTTATAAAATATAAAACCACAAGTATTGCTGTGGGCAGGAATTACCTCTTGTAATGTTATCCTTTGCTGCTGAGCTGAAGAAGCCTCTGACTGAACACACTTTGTTGTTTGATCACTATTTTACCGAGAGGGTGTGCAGCATTGCTTAATCGGTTCTAGGGACTCCAGAACAGCTAAGGGCACAGAACTAGTTTCTTTATTAGTTTGTTCAGTTTCTTTGGCTCACTTGCTTTGATGTTGCTGTTCTCAAAGATCATTGTAAAGCAGACTGCACTCTCCACCACAGACTTCTAGAAGATACACAACATCTTGAAAGACCTAAGCTTCCTCAAGAAGTAGAGTCTGCTCTGTCCCTTCCTGTAGACAGCCTCCATTCTCAGTCTGTTGTCCAGGTGGACACCAAGATATCTGTCGTTCTCCTCCGCCTCTTCTCTCAGGGTAGAAATAGTGTTTTTGGTTTATTCCTGTTCCTCCTAAATTCCACCATCATCCCCTTTGTCTTGTTTTTATTCAAGATTAAGTGATTATTCCCACACCATTCCACTAATTGGTTGACCAGTTCCCTGTAGCCAGCTTCTTGTCCATCACTGATACATCCAACATCTGCAGAGTCATCTGAGCTTTTCTTGAGATGACAGAACTCTGAGTGGTACTGGAAGTCTGGGGTGTACAGAGTGAAGGGAAACAGAGAGGGGACAACACTGCTGCTGACCATATTTTCATACACATAACTCTCGAGTCTCAAAAACTGTCTCTGTCTGTTTGTCAAATCATCAGTAAAATAGGTGATTGTAAAGACATTAACTTCTATTTTTTATTGCAGATTCTCACAATATATATAGGCTTAATTAAACTAAATGCCCTGGTGAAATTAAATAACATGATCCTCACAGTGCTACTGGCTTCTTTGTCCACTTGAGAGAGGGCTTGTTGAAGTTTGAAAGGTGTTCACTTTCTTACTGAGGTGAGCCAACGACAGTCTCTCCACTACTTTCATTATGTGGGATGTTAGGGCAACTGAGCTCTCTTCACCTAAGGCACATAGATGGGATTTTTTAGGTACCAGAACCAGGCAGGTTATCTTCCTCTGCACTGGAACTTTTTCCTGACTTAGGATAATATTGATGTCATCCCCATGTGGCTCACAGAGTGTATTCCAGTCTGCGGCCTCAAAACATCACCTCAGAGTTTCTTTACCTTTCTTGGGAAAGTTTCCGAAGTATTTTTAACAGTGGGTGTATAGATAGAGGTGAGGAGTACCAGATTGTTGTCCGATTTTCCTGATGTAGGACAGGCAGAGTAGCTGTATGTATCTTTTCCATTAGCATAGAATAAATCCAAAACGTTTTTTTCTGGTGGAGAAGTTGACAAAATATTCACCTTCTATATATAGGTGTGGTGTTCCCCTACTACTCTCAGAAAGGACGCTACCATTTTAACTTCTTTGGGGCCCAAAAAGCATGCCAGGACCAGGATGCCACTCTGGCTACATTTGAGCAGCTCTTCACAGCGTGGGAGGAAGGGCTAGACTGGTGCAATGCTGGCTGGTTGGCTGATGGCACAGTACAGTATCCAATCACATTCCCACGTGATGGCTGTGGGGGTTTGAACTTGGCTCCTGGTGTACGCAGCTATGGACAACAACATCGCGTCCTACACCACTATGATGCTTTCTGCTTCTCGGCTACAGTAAAGGGTCTGTATGAGCATGTGACTTTTTCTTTCTTTCTTTTTTTTTTTTTAAGATCAAACCACCTCAGTACATACAGTCTTTTCAATGATTATTCTCTCCTGCACTTAGGGAATGTATACTTCTTAAAGCACCCAACCAAGCTCAACTTTACTGAAGCGGTCCAGGCTTGTGCCAATGATGGAAGTCAAATTGCCAAAGTAGGCCAGCTGTTCGCTGCATGGAAGCTGATGGGATTGGACCGCTGTGATGCCGGGTGGCTGGCTGATGGAAGCATCCGTTATCCTATCACAAATGCCCGGGTTAACTGTGGTCCACCACAACCTGGTGTGCGTAGCTTTGGGTTCCCCCCCCTTTCCTTGAAATCTGGTGTCTACTGTTATCAGTAGACGCTCTGACTCAGCACAACACAACAATTAGTTGTAACAGTAAACTGGTTCCACGCTTTGCTCTGCAGGATGGTGTTAACCATTGCCTGAAGGCAAATTAGCAGTTAGCCAGGTTGTTAATCTCTCAACTATATTACAGATTCATCACTTTATATCATCACAAACCCAATCTATCTGTCTTGAACTTGACTACTAATCAACAACGGTGTTAAACTTTGCCCATCTCTGATGTGATACCACTCGAACTTGACAAAACAGAACATGGTCAGAAGTATGTGGACACTGGAACATTACAGCCACAAGTCACAGACATCTAATTCCAAAACAATGAGGAATATTACGCTGCTATACAAACCTTATCTCCTTATGTTGGAACAGAATTTGCTCAAATTCATTCATAAAGTCAGCTACATACATTGGGTAATATGTGTTTGCTCACAGTCGGTGCTCCAGCTCATCTTAAAGATGCTGCAGGGGGTTGAGGTTATGGCTCTATGGGCCAGTCAGTTTTGTCTGAACCAAGCTTCAAAAACTATTTCTTAATGGACCTTGCTTCGTGTCATATTGAGAAAAGAAATTGTTGCTTTTACATTGGACACACATTGGCTAAAATGCCTTACTAAAGGCCGCCTTGACGTTTAAGGCAATTTTTCCTTGTTATTTTCCTGTCAATTTTTTCCTTTTGATCCACAGATTTCTATCTCATGATTGTAATCTGGCCAACTTGTAGGATACTAACACCATGGACTCCTTTCTTTTTAACAATGTAAAATATATTGTTTACCATTTTCTGAAATATGTCAGTTTTTTTTCTAAATGTTAATGAGTGGTGATCTGTGATCAATACAACAGAAGTTGTGAGCTCTACTCTGTATCGTTGTAATATATAAACCACTTTGTTTAGATCCTACATGGAGGAAGACACAGTGTTTCATTACACATGTTTAACTTTTTTTTAATATATATAATTGTGTCTATGCATTTGTACTGTTTTTCTACAAATTAAAAAAAAAATACAACTATAACTACTTTTTTTCCTACGGTACATTTATTTGAAAACAAAATTCCAAGATTATGCCAATCTTGACAAATCTTGACTCGATGTAAAAATTAAGCAGATTCCTCTGGACACATGGTGAGTGGTTCTTGGGATCATCATGGCCAAGACTTACTCGGCGTCATTCACCCTCCTACAGGTGACACAATGGGTACTAATTAGATACATAAAATTACATTTTTGTCCATAAAATGCCACCTGGGGTGCCGTTATCCAGCTTTCCGGAGCAAAATCTTTAAAAAAAAAAGACAAACAAATGGGTCACACACTGTCTGCAAGCCAACTGTTAAGACTGACAAAGCTCGATCTCCAGAGCATATTAAATAGATTTTGAGCATTTTTAAAATAAGTCAGCTGTATGTCTGCTGTTTGAGACCTCCAATAAGCCATGTAAATACAAATTTAGCTTCCTGGATCACTGCAGTGACAGGTGAGTGTGAAGACTCATGCCAACCTCTGAATCCAGTTTGAGCAAGACCTGCGCAGGACTGTTATGACCCATTGCTCAGTCTCAGCATTAAAACTGCCTGCTTGCTGTGGTATCAGGTTCTAAGAGACACAAATCCCAATGCAGTCAAGCCAGACCTTAACAATTAAGGTCAAGAAAAAAGCACTAGCACAAACCACTCGACCACAAGCATGGCCAAGGCGATCTGCAATGCAGATGTGAGCAATTTGCCTTCAAGCCTTTCTTTTTAGAAAGATCTGTCTACCGGGAAATCCTCCCCCTCTCCTCCAAGGGCCAGTAGATTAGAACAAAGCCTCGGCCAGTAAAGCGCTATTTCTACTCTGCACTTCCATTATGATCCTGCGTCCAAGAGCAGTCCAAGCTTATGCTCCCTACCAGCTATATAGATTTTCTTGAGATATCCCAGAACTTTTTTAATTGGAAATGCTACATGCAGAGTGAAAGCAATCAGCCACAGGTGAGATAATCAGGCGAAACCGCACAGCTAAACTGAGTTAGGTAATCAGGGAAAATGCAGCAGGAAGAAGTGAGCCTGGAGAAAAGTGAAGAATAGCATCATGGTTTACATGTTGGCAATGATGATAACAAAATTATACCAGTTTATAGTTTGCATTCAAAGACATCAAATCTTCACAATAACAATGCTGAAAAGGCTGAGATGCCAATGCTAACAGATAAATTATTTATATTAGCAATTTCTTTCATACATTTTTAAAGCTGCCCTGTCATCAATTGAACTATTATTATTAGCGTTTTTCCAGATGAGCTAACGGACAGACCATCTAAACAGATTAGGGGAGACGGACTTTAATAGAAGGGTCCTAATTAAATAACATGTTCATGAGCATTTTGGACCTCTGAATTTGAATTTGATATTATTTTGTTGTTGATAAGCCATCACTTGTCAAGGTCCTCACAAATTTAGGTTATTTTTCAGTCAGGAATGTCATAGTAAAACGGTGAGATGGGTTACTGACCCATACAAAACACCCACTGTATGTAAACCTAATGAGCGCCACTCAGTCTGGGCACGATGCACTTTTTAGATAAGTGGAGTCAAACACCTCACTTCAACACCCTACATCTGGCTGTGAACAGAGATCCCGCTTATTAAAGGGCCAGCAGATTTAGTAAACATGTCCTATTTACACCTGCTTGCAAAACATGGATACACACACACACACACACACACACACACACACACACACAAATGCATTCTCCACCCCCTTTACCCTAACACTAACCATCACAGCTGAATGCCTAACCTTTACCATAATACCTGCTTTGGCCCTCAAAAATCCCTTCAAACACACAGGGCCCACCATTTTGGCCTCATAAAACTTGCACACACAAAAACACAAACACACACAAAATCTCACACACGGAATACATACCTGCACAGTCTGCCACATACACCTCAGATTATTGAAAACACATGGAATGTAACTGCTAAGGTAAATACATGTATGGATGCACGTAAACATGCTGCCACACATGAGCTCATACACACACAACACTGCTCATCCTGTTAAGACACACACATGCACACAGAGCAGGTCTGTTCACGGTGACTCCAGTGATGAAGGTAGCTGCTGTGGGGGCTGATGAAGGAGCTATTTATCGTATGTTGTTTCATGATTCGGTTGCACAGGAAGGAAAAACAAACAAAACGCCAGGGTTGTGCATGTGGCTCCGCCGAGTTTACCTCAAGTGTTGCTGCTCTAAGGAAAACCGTTTCCAGGAAAATAGCAGAACGTTTTTAGCACACGATTCTCATTGACTTAGTAACACACAATGCAAAAAGCCCCTTTACAGTTGTTGTTTCTGGGGTCGAAGGGTGATAGGTTTGCAACTCAGACAATGACTTCACCGAGACGAGTTATTCCAAGTTTTATTTGGTACGGCATAGTACAGTAAACTGTGTGTTCACATCAGGATTCAGAATCAGAACAAAGTCACAACAGAAATTATGTCTATGTGCTCATATCGTGGTTTATTTAAAATATTTCAGTTTATTTAAGAAACCAGTGAATCACAAACACTGATACAGACCCACACACATTTCTAAGCCATTTGTCTTCAGCTGTCCTCTAAACACAATGCGTGAAGGGCCTCTCTCATGGTGAAACATAACCATATTCTGCACACACCCCCACATATGCCAGTTTCAACCATGTGGACCTGTGTCTTTCATTTGCTTGTATAAAGCATTAAAAGTTGTACATTCACTGTTATATTCCGAAGTGTTTAGTGAAATATGTGTGTGTCTATTCAAGCCTGTGTGACGCGTCAGTTGTTCCGTGAGACGTCAGATGCAAATTAAAGCATCTGGCTACTCTTAGAGTTGAAGAAAATCTTGACCATAAAGGGCCATCGTCAACATTTTACAGCCTCTTTGTGCACGTCGAGCTGCCCCACATCATTTTCAGCATTTCCACTGGCTGTACTGCTTCTAATTTCTTAAGTGTTTAAGAAACGTGTTGATAACACCGTCACGTGAAACACGGCCAGAAACGTTTCCACAAGGATGTCTGAGGCTTTAATTCAAAGAAAATAAATGGACTTGTCTTGTTCTGTACAGCTGGCTCTGAGAACTAACCAAGTCAACAAATCTGTAGACGATGACATATTCTGCTCTGTAGGTTATCAACAGATCCTGCTGTTCAAAATGGATGTGAGTATATTTACAGTGAGGAACTCATCACAAAACAAACACTAAATTCATGATTCTCCTGCCAGTGTTGACAGAGGGCAACCCACTAGATTGCTCCCCAACCTAGAAAAATGAATGTGCATCTTTGATACAATTAGATGACCTGCTAAGTTGGAGTTGTGCACCATCCTGGTAGCCCCCACTGGCAGAAATCCAAAATAGTTCTTGCTTGATATGTCTAAGTAATAAAAAAAAATAGGATTTTTTTTTTTTCTTTTTCACTGTTCAAAGTGCACTGAATTCAAAATGATCAGCTCAAAAATGGAAGAAGTCTTCAAAAGTGCGTGAATGCTGATAATTTCAATCCAGGCTCTTGGCACTAAGATCATGTCGCGAACTTGGATTTATATTCATCATCAAATGAAACAGCACAATCATATTAGTATATCAGATACTGTGCTGGTCTTATGACGGAGTAGATGTCAAACTTGAGGATGTGACAAGATGAAATGCTTGAAATGTGTTTGCGTTTTTTTCCCCTGCCCCTTTCTCAGATTTAAAGCAGCAGGATATGTTGTGAGCCTCAGGGCCTCTTCTTACAATTCGGATGAAACAACCATATGTGTCCTGTATAAGTGTCACAATCACAATGGCTGATCACTATGTTGGCCTAGATTGTAAGGATCGATTTATTTTACCAATCTGAAATTAACCAAGGATGTCCTTAGAGTCTGAGACCAAAAAAAGAAAAAAGAAAAACTACTAAGAAACAGAGGTCTAGAAAAATATCCCAGCAACACAACAAAATCTGTTTGAATTTGAAAGCACTAACTTATCTGTTTTGAAACTATCAAGTGATCACTTATAGGATTATTTGACAGTTTCTTTAAATCTGCAGTGCTGAGAACTGATTCCGGAAAAAATATCAACATGTACAGCGAGCAAGAAAATGTCAAATATTGGATTATAGATTAGATGCTATTGAAGAAAAGAAAAAAATCTGCTTTCAGAGGGTTCTGGGGGACAGTCAAAGATCCAAAACGTCAGTCAGTTCTACTATCACTTTCTAAATGTGCTTTAGGTAGGGCATGCTATCTTTTTGGTCGGCCATTTGCATTAGTGTCCATGCGCTTTAAAAGAGGGGTCCTTTGTGGTTCTCTGTTGTATGTCCTTTCAGTGCTGCTCAGAGCAGTTTCCTCTGTTTCTGTTGGCTGCTGACACCTTTACTTCTCGTCTTAAGGGACCTTTTGTGTAGCTTGTTACTGTCGGCGTTGGCTGGGGGGAGAAAAGGTATGCATACTGATGACATCATATCAACATGAATCGCCAAAAGACTTACAAATGCCTCAGAAATGACCCAGAGGGTGAATAGTTGGGAAAAATCTAGCAGACATCAATGTAATCTTAAATATTAGGCTGAGTTAATTACATTATACCTGCCTTTTTCACAGAATTCTACACAGTTAATAATTTATGTACCATTTGTATCAAGATTTAAACCTTCTGCTTTGGTTTAGCGTCTCCATTTCTTGTTCACCAATCAGTAAAAGCTTAGCAGGCTTCCTTGGGATTTAGTTTGTTGACAGTAAGCTACAAAAGCAGGGTTTTCATCCAATAGTAGAGCAAATTTGATGCAATCTTTTAAAAAGCTGCGAAATAGAAATGTGAAATCCGAAAGGGTTCCACTGACTGAAATAAACTAGGCTGCGTAGTGTCAACAGAGGGTGGAGGGCGGATAAGTTGGCACTGGTTGTAATTCAAAAGTAATTGCCTGCACCAGAAACTAGAGCAGTTACCTGAGCAAAATTGACAGCAAACACTGTGGTGGACATCCATAAAGAGAAAAATACAAAAAGGTTTTCTGCAAGAATTACTCCTGGTTTGGGAATATCTGGGACAAAATATGATGCCGAGCAGCCACTTGAGTTTATTTGCTGGCTTAGACGGAAAACGGCTGGTGAATCGCGTCTTTTTAACGTTAAAGTGGGTTTTATTCCTCCTAATATACATCAAGTCTTTCAAAAAAGGAAAAATCACATGACACGATCTTATCTTTTTTTCTGAAGGTGCAACAAAAAAACAAACAAAAAAAAAAAAATGTGCCTGGCCGCCACCTGTGGTTGAATCTTAAAACTTAACCCAAATCCAGCTCCATCTACATCCAATTTGGCTGGTTAGGGTTAAGCATTAGGGGGCATTGCTTTTGAAATGACAATGTAAATGACTTGGATGTAGGTGCAGTTTGACCATTCAACTCCCACAGGTCACAGAAAGAGACTACTAAGGAAAATGGCGGTGGAAACTTGGCTATTGTCTTCAGCCTCTGATCTACCAAGAAACTTTGCTGCCTGTGTTCCCCTTTGTCTGTCAACTCTGTAGAGAGTGCCTATAATATACAAACAGCAATTTGTTTTCTCCACCATATGCTTGGTGAATCCATATTTAGATATTCCCTTTAAACTCACCTTTTGTGCACTCCACTTGTGGCTCTTCCCACTGCCCATTCGCCATACAGTGTATGATAGGCAGGCGGCGCTGTGTGTAGCCTGCGTCACACTGGTAACGAACTGCAGACTTGATGGGGTAGAGCTCTCTGCTGCTGCCCATCGGCCTGCCGTGTTCTACCTCGGGAGGAGCTCCACACATGACTGACACAAGTTACAAAAAAAATTGAAAGATGATTAAGAAATTCTATGTAAACTCAACCAAGGTTTCTGATTTCAAATGTATGTAGCTTTCTGTTGAAAGATAGCAATTGGGGAATTATTTCTCAAGTAAAAGCCAATTTAGAGAGTGTGCATTACGCTGGATTCCTATTATTTTGCCTAATTAGATCGGTGGTCTGCAAGGCTCCATTCTGGTTTGCATGGTAAACCCATTGAGCTACATGACGTGGTTTGTTTTTCCAAAGACAGTGAGCAAAACTGTGGAAATCACATGTTTTCCTGCTTGCACAAATTGCTATAATCACGTATTCAGGAGAAATTCCTCCCAAGCGAGTAAGCTCACCGGGACTCATCTTGCAGGTGAATGGAAGCTCGTAGTTGCAGGGCACATCATTCCAACGGCCCTCCTCATGCCAGGTTAACACCACGCAATCCTCCCCTGAGCCAAAGTAGTTATCTGGCTGGTTTGGCCTCCAGTTCTCAAAGGTCTAATCATGGCATTATAAAAACAGGATTTTGGTGAAAAAAGCAAAATGTAAAATGTAAATCAGTAACTTTTATACGATGTAAAAAGTGGCAATTCTATGATAACTGCTTTTCATGACACAAAGAAATTCATTCAGTTAGAAGTATTGGGTTCCTGTGTACACAACTGAACAGTCCGCAATGTCCAAGCAAACTCACTAGAGGACGACCATCTGTCCAGCGGAACTCATTCTGCACATCTTGGTCGTTAAGTCCAATCCATTGGTAGTCCTGACCATATGCTGTGGAGTAACAAGACAAACATTTTAACCTCTTAAACAAGCAAAACATGTTATCCCCACGGCACCCTGTAATGTGTTTTCGCTGACATCTCATTTGAGTAAAACATTTCTGTTATCAAGAACATGATCCCTCCACCATCTTCCCACTCACAGACGTCCTATGTTAAGGGCACCAATTTGCGCTCAAACAGCTACTCACAGTTGACAAACTGCTGCTCTTCCTGGGAGTTAATGCTGACCAGGTGGGAGTTGAATTCTTGACAGCGTTGCTCTGCCTCAGACCAGGTCTTTCTCTTCTCAGAGTGGAAGTAACAGCTGCCCCTGAACTCCATCCAGCCCTCGGGACAGCCCTGCACAACTACACACATTCGGACAAAAAGGAACATCTATCTTTTCTTCTTTTCGTTTTTGGCTGCAGAGAGAAAGTCACTTCAGTTTAAACACTGTGGCTGATTATGTAGTGGCAGTTCATCAGAACAGTTAAAATACAATGGTGGGCAAAAGAGTTTATCTTCCAAAATGTGAAGATGGCAGTTAATATTGCTGAAAGGTATACGATAAGCTACAGTGTTTTTTCACAAGAACGGCAACTGAACCACCTAGAACTCATACCTTCCACAACTTCAGGCTGCTCCACAACAGCAGGAGTTGCGAATGACACTGATGGTGCTGTGGTGGGGTTGGCGTAGGCCGTATCTAGGGTTGCTGTAAGTCCTGCAGGACCCTCCTGATCACCGCGATGTTGGAAGGAGTCTCCAGAGGCAGAGCCACTACCTGAAACACCGGATGGAAAACCACTGGGGAAGCCACTGTAGAAACCCGATTCAAAAGGACGATATCCAGACACTTCTTGCTCTCCAGACTGTTGCTCAGTCAGGTCAACGCCACTTTGGTTGACAAACGAAATGCCAGAAAACTCATCAGAGCTGGACCCAGAAATTTCTCCTGATCCGGACACACTTGATTCTAATAGGCCACTGCTGATATCGATCCCTCCCTGGCCTAGTTCCTGCCCAGTGGGCTTTTGCTCAGTTTTTGTTAACTCCACCATGTCTCCATCCACCATGATAACCATTGGTCCTACACCACTACCACTACCGTCCCCACTTCCACTGGCGAAACCTGATTCTGATGTGATGAAGCCAGAGTATTGTCTGTCAAGTCCCTGTCCGGATCCAGATGCCGATCCGGATGCACTTCCCAAATCTCCAGACGTGAGGATATAGGCACTTTTCCTCTCTGCCTCCTCTGGACCTCCAGAGGCAGACTGGTCTCCTGAGTAGACATCAGTGTGTCCACTGAAGGTGATGTGCTGCCCTGACCCAGACGCGTCACCGCTGGTGCTTGAGCTTACGGATTCACCGGAGGTCTCCCCGCTGGCTGAATGTTCAGCTGAACCAGATCCTGACACATCAATTGGGACTGGAGGCAAAATGTGTCTCACTTAGAAAAAAAATGTTGTGAATACAGAGAAGGACATATTAGATGCTTTTGTTATTTCTTAATTATTGGTAAAAACTGGTGACATGGTCCATAAAGGGCTCATGAGATTTGATTTTAGGCTTCAAGAATGGTGAGTAAATTATTTAGTAGTACTTTTAAAATTATTTCTAAATATTTGAGAACATTTACTTTTCCATTTGTCAGGTTATGAAAATATCTAATTGTTCATTGTTCAAGTTCTGTATACAGTAATTACAATTGTAATCCATTGATTAATTCTTTTTACAACCAGTCATTTGGTCTGCTATTAGAAACGTTAATAAATTATTATCAAATGGTTTAATCATTAAACTGATGCTAAAAAACAGAGCCTTTGGTCAATTGGCCAAAAGGGTAAAACAGGTTTATCACAATCTCCAATCAATCAATAGGTCAGTATAATTGATCGATAGAGACTGTGTGTCAAGCTTTCTCACCTGAAGGAGCCACGTGTTGAGTTGTGAAGGTTGTCTTGTTAATAAACTCGGTTTCGGTTATATTTATACTGGTTTCAGTTTCATTGTAGCCCACAGGTGTTTTATCTACAAACAAATGACAGAAAAGACAGATGTCAGCATTTAGATCCAACTGGTAATCACCAAAATTAGAATCACCAAAGAAAAAGAAGAAGAAGAAGAAGAAGAAGAAGAAGAAGAAGAAGAAGAAGAAGAAGAAGAAGAAGAAGAAGAAGAAGCATATCAACTTTAATGACATTAAAAAATAAACATCTGACTTACCAGTGGGAGCAAAATAATCAACTGTGATTGTTGTCTTGTTGATGACACCATCAGTCACTAATGTCAGATTTACTCTGGTTTCATTTTCAACACGAACAATTTTCGTTGTTTCAGCTGAAAAAGACAAACAGCAGGAATAGACTCTTCTAAAGAATTCTGATTGTTTTCACACAAACAGCATTGCAAAGCCAATTTACTTGACTAATATAACTCTGATAACAATGTACAGCTTCTGTTCACTACTTTAAGTTAACTTTTAATTTACTGCATTTTTTATGTGTCCTTTATTCCAAAGTTTGTCTCCCTATTTCAACTGTATATCCAGTGCTTTAAGCTGGTTGTTCTGCACTTTTTCTAGCATGGCCCCTTAGCAAAAAGTTAAACGTTTTTCTGGTCTGTAATAAAAAACTACATCTAACCCATTCCTACCTCTAAAACAGTAGGCATCGTAGCGTGAGTGCTCATCAGGGAATCCCGTCTGGTTGGGGAAGGCATAGATGATGTGGACGCCGACCTGGCCACCTCCGCATTGAGACCTGGAAGTCGTGATGGGGTAGCGGACGCTGCGGTCCATCAGCCAGCCTGGCCGGCACTTGTCGAGTCCCTGATTCCAGGCGGCGTATAACTCCCCAGGGGTGGCGAGGGTGGTATTGAGTTTCTCACAGTGCTGCACAGCCTCCTCATAAGAGAAACTGTCATAGTCGCTGGTGAAGAAAACCTCACCTGGCAGAAAGGATAAGGGAGTTTAAGCATTGCAGCAGTTGATAGGTATCAACATTAAAAATTCCATCCATTGTAAATCATTGTAAATCATGGTAAAGATTGTTCACCTCTAAGGCGTTCTACATAACAAAATACATCATGACGTTCACTAGCTGGTCTCAGGCCATAGGATCTCACTCCTGGGAGGTGAAGCAGGTTACCAGCACAGTTTTCTCTTGGTGACACAATTGGGTACCTGAGAGTAAAAGTGAATGACAGTACAATTTATAAGGATTTTTTTCCCCATTTGATAATAAATTGTGGAATCTTTTGCGTTTTACAAATATGATAATCCACTCTTCTCGTTTATAATCATGGTCTTAAAATGGTGTAAAAGTGCTTGAACGATTTGGTGTCATGATTTGAGTTGCAGTCAGGATGCTCCCTGATTTAAAATTTATAGTCAAAATTAATCATATCAAAGGGAAGTCCCTTTGATAGTCCTGCACACTATGGTAAGCTGATGTATTGGTCCTCACACTCACTGGACAGTTTGGTCACGCAGCCAGCCTGCATCACACTGGTGCAGGCCTTTCTCAAAGGCTGCCTGCAGCTGCTGAGGACTGGCGATGACCGCCCCAATACTCTTGCAGGCCAGCTGAGCCTCCAAAAAGGTCAAAGTATACCGACCGGTGATGGGACGGTAGTGGAACACAACACCTTGGATAGAAGAAGGAGGGAAGACAAGAAAGTGTCATCTCATGCAGAGCTTTTTATTCTTCTCTTCTTTACCTCCTAAACTAAAGTTTTGTAGTAGTACTCCTAAATTTTGTACTACCAGCGGTACCACATCCTTCAGAGAAATCAATCAAAATTTCCTTGAAGTTGCCTGCATAACTTTTTTCTTTCCAAATCTAGAAAAATAAACAAGTTGCAAATGATTTTGTCATTGATCATGTACAATACAAACGTACCTGTGGGAGCCATGGTAACAGCTTCACCTGTCAGATCCAATCCATGCTCGCGTATGACAGGAGTAATTTTAGCGTAAGTGTCGGTCACACTGGGTGGAACTGGCAATGGGGAGATAATTTCCACACCATCACCCCTGCTCTCAACTCCAGGTTCAGGGGTTAGGCCTGGATATGGACGAGGGGCAGGCGTGATGCGGATAATGTCTGGGAAAGGTGTGGTCCTCCCAGTAACAGCACCTTCACCTTCACCAGCTGAAGAGAATACATTGCATGACAGACACATTTTTACAGTTTGGCTTTACTGTATAGCAGACAGATGTTGAGATCTATACTCCACTTATGCAAAAAGACCTCAGACATTAAAAAAAAAAAAAAAGACATCCCCAAATTACTGAAACTCTGAAACTGTTTGGCCTGAACTAACCTTGAAAGCAGATGGCATCATACTGAGAGTCTGGGTAGGGGTATCCTGTCTGGTTTTGGAACAGGTAGACTGTTCTCACTCCCAGGAGCCCCCCTCCACACTGAGGCCTGGCGATATTGATTGGGTAGCGTACGCTCCGGTCTGCAAGCCAACCAGCGTTACAGACATCCATGCCTCCCTTCCAGGCAAGGTAAAGCTCTCCAGTTGTGGCCAGCCTGGCACCAAGTTTGACACACTGATCTTGTGCTTCATAGAACGTAAACTTCTTCACAGACAAAGAGTAAAAGACTCTACCTGGGAGGAGAGAGGATTGAAGAGGAGAGGAAAACACACTAATGTGAAAGTATGCACTTGTGTTGACACTGAGGAGATTTCAGGAGTCGTTGCGCTTGCTAGATGACCGTACCTAACATTTTCTCAGCAAAGCAATACACGTCGTAGGTCTCGTTAGCATCTCTAACACCATAGGTTCTCACTCCAGGGAAGGTTTCCTTATCTCCAAAGCAACGCTCCCGTGGCTCATGGATCGGGTACCTTGAGACGACAAAAGAGATTTTGTACACTTCAGTCGTCTGATACGAATTCTTAAGCTGCATGATTTCTTTCTCTGATCTTTATTGCATCAGGATTAATCAAAGTTCGTGATTGTGTTCTGAGTTCTGATAGCCAGGCAAAGTAGCAAAGATCCTAATTATGATTCTTCAAAACAGATATAAACATAAAGACTGAAACATCTAGTCTGGCTCATGCATATGAAGAAACAAGATCCAGCAACTAGCCCCTGAAAATCTCAGTAACTAACACGTTGTGTTCTCTCCATTTATCTGATATGCAGAAAGAGCGATTTTCTGTTTTATAGAGGGTAATGTGCCACACTAGATTTTAGCCAGTCTCCTCTTGTTACCTGGCAACCGCAGAGTTGACAAGACTCCACTGTAATGTACCCAAGAATAGGTCTGGATGTTTTGTTTTTTGCACAGAATCCTGACACGACCTTTATTTCTATGTTTAAGTATCTCTGTCCAGAGCAAATGTTTTTTAACAGTAATACAAAGGATCATCGAAGATTGGACATTTGAACTCACAAGAAAGTCATTAACATCCCTCCAATGGATGGACTCCCTGTGCCTTTGTGCACCACATCTGACCAGTCTGGTTTACTCACACAGACCAAAGGCATGGAGATTAGGTCAATCAGAACCTCAAAATGAGTTGGACAGACCTACCTTGATGATGTTCTTCAGGCCTTTGAAACTTTGGTTAGCAGTTTAGGACTTTGATGAGTAAATGGGTGAATTGTACTGTACCTGACCGTCTGATCGGAAAGCCATCCAGCATCACACTGGTGGTATCCGTCATCGTAAGCAGCCTGGAGCTGGGCTGGAGTGGCGATGGTGGCACTGTTCTGGATGCAGGCTGCTTTGGCTTTCTCAAATGTAAGGGTGTAGCGAGTGGAGATGGCACGGTAGTGGAACACAATACCTGTGAGATACACAAAGTGAGTAAATGGTAAACTTTATTGTGCCTGCTGGTGAATTCTCCACTGAAAATGACTTTTCCCACTTACATCTCTCTTTGTGTATTACCAATCAACAATAAAGCACAGCTGATAACTTGGAAAAGGTTTCTAAAGGTATAAAAAGATTATTCTGTTAACATTCAGTCTGAGAGCATTTAAGAGTGAGTTTGGCATTTCAACACAAAGTGATGACACTTGGGACTGTAGTGAATAATTCTGAAACGTACCCTGAACCTGGATGTCCACGGAGTCATAGCTGTCCTCGATGCCATGGATCACCTCGCACCGGTAAGTGCCAGAATCTCTGGACCTCAGCTCTGTGATTTCCATGGTGGCATCTGTAGGAACCAGCGGGTAGTTGATCAGCGTCACTCTGTCCAGATACTCTGTCTCCACTTGAACCTTCCCTTCTGATGCCACCAGTATCGTGACAACTTTCTCCTTGGTGGTGTAGGTCCATTTGATGCGGTGGGAGAGTGGGGTGGTGGGCGGGGCTCCAGGGTCATTGACAGTGTTGTCCTGGAAGTAACATGGCACCACTACCTTTGCACCCAGCAGAGGACGGAGAGGCATCTCTACAGGGATGCTGACCCTCAATGTACCATCCATGGCTGGGGTGAAGATAGAAAATGTTTTTCTCAGTATGCATTCAGGGTGCAAAATAACACAATGTCCAGTCTATCAGAGTTAATGTAAAATGGGTAATGACATAGAAATGTGGGGATTTTGAAATATTTGAAAACACAAGAAGTTCTGACATGTTCATGAAGAACAGATTTTTTGGGCTACTTCTAGATGGTCAATCAAAACTTAGCAATTAGTGGCACTGACTGACTGAAATATTAACTTAATCCAACTTAAGGCCATTGTTAACCTGGTATAAAATGGCTGTTGCTTGTGAGAAACATGGTATCATAACTAAGTGGGATGTATATCAACATTTCACTACAGCTGGGATGTTCATTGTAGATGTCTGGATATGAGTCTTATTTACTGACTTATCTGACTTAGCTATTTGATCATACTCAACATTTTGAATCCTGGCTAACTCAAGATATTATGAACTTTACCTTCAAATAGTCATGAGTGATTTTATTTAGAATTAAATGTAAATTCTAAGTATCTTTTCCAGTGATTTAAAATGTCTGGATTATGTGGCACAGCCTCTGGGAATAGTAAAGAAAACTTCACCTATAGGGCATGTTCCAACCAAGACATGTTTCATTCATCTAGCATCCATGTTATCATTTATAGATGACCCATAATCACAAAATTGTGACAAGTCTGCATTAATTCAACACTTTGTCAGCAGCCACTTACCATCATGGAGTTCAAATGGTAATGTTGCAGAGATGATGGGCAAGGACACACACAGCAGAAGCAGGAGTGTCATGATTACCTGACAAGTACAGGAGACAGGAATTCAATTTCTATCGATAAAAATGATTAATGAAAGACTCCTCTAATAACAAGTCACATTGAATTACAATAAGAGAATAAGCAAAGCAAAGATAAGCTGGAAAACAATGATAATTTTCCAGATATTTATGTGAATAACTAATGATTCAAGTGTTAATGATTGTTTTTTTTCTATTTCCTCTGCTTCTGTGTGCTACTGTTTTCCAACTACTGTACATACGTACTTATATTCATAATCCATGTTATCCAAAATAAACAGTGAATTTAGGTATTACATCAGCCTTATTTGCTAAAATGGAAATAGAACGTTGTGGGTATCCGAAAAGGTTTGGAAATGCCTGCTATGGAATGAAAGCCCCTCTGTTTCTGTACACAGGAAATGTATGTTTACTGCTAAAATTAGTTCAGGCCGTTAGGCAGTAGTATGATTCATTCAACTCTTTTTTCTTTCCATTTGTTAAAACTAAAGTAATGAAAGTTGAAGCTGGGTTTGTCCTCCAGTTTGAACTGTGTCTGGGGTTTTTTTGGGGGGGGGGGACTCCTTATGAAATAAAATGTTGTCTATGTGAGGAAGTCTGTGCCATTCATGAGTGAGACAATAATGGTTTGCAGTGAAGTGTCTCAAGAGCAAGCCTATAGGAAAATCAGTAGCCTATATACCATTTTTGTATATGATACGGTGTATTGTAATCGCATGCATATTCCCCATGGGACCATTTGTAGCAACCCAGGACTTTTTATCAAACATGTTCAGGTCACTACTTGTCATATGACAAAGTATAGACTTGCAAAACTATGCAAAATGCCCATCTACCTCAAGTGTGTTCCTTCTGATAATTAGCAACCTTTAGCATACTAAACTAGCATACTGTGAAACATCAGCATGTTAGCATTTTCATTTCAAGGATGTTTGCATCCTCATGAGAAAGAATCAGGTTCAGTTAACTACCATAAATAGTCTTACTGCAGAAGTCTGTGAACCATATAATGTATTTATACACACGCGAACACACAATGTGAAAAAGAAAAGCCTACTGTCCCTAAATACTTTATCAGAGTTATTTTTATTTTTGTTTTTTTAGTCAATTTTTTTGCTATTACAAGAAATTCAGAAAACATATCAGCAACTGGCACATTAGTACTTATCAGGCAGGCTTCAATATCACAGTCTCACTCCTGTCAGAGCCAGGTTACCACATTGCTTATTTTGTCTTAACTTTCCGTTGCTGTGACGTGCAACACACTCAGGCATATGGAGCCGTTGCAAGGCTCAACTGAACCTTCATTGTGCTGCATTCACAGGGCCCTGGACAGGCTGCAGAGCGAGCCCAGCTCATTCCAACAGCCACAGAGGGACATTTATAACCAATAAACCTGAAGCGTTTGCATTGACCCAGCTGAGATAGAAAAAAAAGGAGTAAAAGAAAAGGAAGCTAGCATAATACATATGCCTACATATTGAAATGCATTTTTTTTGTGGTGAGACATTGTGCTACATTTTGTACACCTCTGTGAGCACTACATACTGCATGGATGAATGTGTGTGTGTGTGTGTGTGTGTGTGGGGGGGGGGGTCGTGTGTTTGTGGGCTGCTCCCATTCTCAGAGTTCCACAGATCCAGCACATACAGTACAGTAGGACTCATATTTGGCCTGCTGACTAAGATCTGTCTGAGAGTGAATGTTGGCCCATTTATGCAGGAAACATGAAAATACCACAAAGCACAACGCAGACAGATGGACAAATCCACCCTGGAATAATATGAATCTCCCATATTTCTCAAAGAGTTTCTCAAAGATTGTTGGGCTGATGCTTAACTTCTGTGGGGCACTAGCATAGTTGTGATTTTCACAAATTAACTTCCAACAACTTTGTCCCATGCACATTTTTCACGTGTGGTGCAAAGATGACAGCAAGAGTACATTTTGAATCTTGGTAAAAAATATTTAGAACAAAAACCAGTTCATCGTTCTTTTTTTAAAATTATTTTACAATCAACAGAAAATAATATGCTGCATGTCATGGGGAAGATACTCTTTGTTTTTCTTGTGTTGGTGTCTCTTATCTCCTGAGAGCTTGATAAGAAGTTGAATAGGACATGCCTCTGTAAATGTAAGGTGATTCTTTAGCAGTACATCTCTTTATTCTGTCTGAAAGGGCTGCATTTTGAATTAATTTACATGAAGTTACAGAATCATAAATCACTGTTAGGTTGGTCTTTTCAGTAGTTGTTAGAGGTAGCCATAACCAGCCAACAATCAAAGTTTGCCCTCTATCGTATGATACATTAAGACACCAAAAGACTCTGGCCAAGCCGACCAGCTCCTTGCCTCTTCAGTTCATGCTAAACATTTAGCTGATCCTTCACTCTCTTTAAATGCATCCTTTAAACTGTGCCAACTTCATGACGTGCGCTAGCATTGGTGAGCATATCTCTCCAGGCCAGTTCAAGTCAATGAGCCACTTCTCCACAGTGTGCCCATTCAGTCAGTGAGGTGGCTGCTGCTCCCCAGGTCTGTGGTATGTCTTGCTCCCAGCTGAGGTGGAGGGCAATAAGGCCTCTGTCTGTTCCAGCAGTGAACAGGGGCGGGGCCCTGAAAGGTGCGACCCTGCCAAGGTAAACACAAGGCGGGCATCCAAAGACAACCCCCTCCCTCCCAAACGCACACACATCTCCACCACCTCCCCATCCACCCACTCTCCTCTAACCTTCCGCAGCAGAACAGAGCTGACATTGATATGTATACGCAAAAAGAAACACAGACCAACACTCATAGATCACCAAGGGGATGTGAGGGGACGCACGTCGGATGCCTCTGGTAAAGAAAACGCATGAGGTGTGTGTGCATACAGCACTTTTGACACTTACTGTAAGGCCTGTGTTTGTGAACACACTCAGACCGTTGTACAGTGAACTGGAGAGCACAAAATTCACAGTCACAGGTGCTTACGGGTGTGTTAGTACATGCCAACGTGCTGAGCAGTCGCAAATGAAAGGCATACTTCAGTAGAAGAATATGTCAAAGATATACACACGTGGACACAGGCACACACGCTGATGGGTGACGTGAAAATATCTAAAGTCCTAAATCATACCAAATAAAACAAAGACATAAGGCATTTGCTTAACTGAACCCTTTGTCAATTGTTTATTTCAGCATCTGAGAATTACAATTCACAACGTGTACTTGTGCAGCCTGATGTAACCATAGTAACAGGATGATACTCGTTGCCAGTTTCTCACAATGCCCCATAACTGTTTTAACAGTGATCAGACGCTTATAACCCAAAACTGTGTGAAACTGTAACAAGCAAACAAACAAAAAAACTCTGTTGTATTTTACAATACATCTCTCTTTATCTTTAGCAGTAAGTGTCGAGATACATTCATCTTCTCACAACTTTAAAAGTATCTTTAAAACAAAATAAATTGCCACTCAGGGAAGGTGGTTAGAATTCTTAGACACACCTGAACTTGCCACTAGCAAGCAAACTTTTGCCTTTTGTTATCGCAAGCTATAAACTGAATATGATCACTTAATATGTGAAGTGATCCTTTAAAAAACGGACAACTCCATGACTTTATGTGCCTCAAAGACTGACATGAACTTATTAGTAATTAACACATAACTGGCAACAATTTTTAATACAATAGTGAAGCCATTTGAAATACAAACTCCCTACATAAATGTGATAATCGTGGCTTTTCTATCAAAGTAGTGGAGTCAAACCGAAATTAATCAAAATATAAATATTGATAATGATTTGTAAAGCAAATTGTTGATGAATTCCAAAGTACTTCTGTTATGGTTAACTTACCAGTGAACAGAGGTACTAAAAAACTAAAACAAAAGTTACCTTCAGCTCGAGGTCTGAGCACTTAAATCATTACCTGTCTTCCAAATAGAAGATGGGCAAGTGTGAAAGTATCCTCTAATACCTTCTCACAATATTCCTTGTTAGGGAGTCCAGTGGTGAGCTGTAAACGTACCGTTGATGCTGCAGCACTCCCGGTGTCAGCGACTCCAGGTGCCTCTCACTCTTGCCTGGGTAGGAGCACAGAAAGAAGCTCTATTCAAACACCACCGCATATTTAGATGTTGGAAAGTGAGGGAGGGACTGAGAGGGGGAGAGGGATGTGGTACTCCTCTGCCAGTTAGTGAGGTCATGCAAACAGCCCTGAATTTCAAATTCGAAGCAGAGAATAAGACAAAATTTAAATAAAAAAAAGAAAAAAAGAAGGGTGGAGGAGCAACCAGAGGAGCAGTTACAGTTACAGTGACTTTAAACTTATCTTGCTCCTGAAGCATTCTCTGCCCATGATGGTGATGAAACTTGATCCTCAAATTGATTGTTGTCTGCATGTGCTCCACCGTCTGCTGTTACTTCTGTTGCTGTTTTAACACATTTCATACAGAAAATGAAGAATGCTGTATGCCGAGTAAAAATCCCGAGTGTTTAAGTGAACATCAATGTAGCTGAAGTATTAAAGTAAAATTACTGGTTCAGTGAGTCTATATTTAACATATGACATCATATGATTATTGATAGAGATTAATGTGGAGGTGGAGAAGTTTTATTCTTTAAACCTTTTTCTTCTCTTTTCTCCTTCTTTCAGAAGAAAAAAAACAACAACTAGGTTTTGGATTCTGGACTCAACTGTGAGACATCAGATCATTTGAAAATTTATTGAAACAAAAATAGCTTAATCAGTCCTCAAAGGTATATTATATTGTTAGAGTGTAACAGCAACTTATTGAAAGTTTAAACAAATGAATAAATACTCATCATAAAGAGTCACCATGTAAGGCTGTTGCTGTTAACAAGAATGACCTTCCATACAGCTGAGCTGAAGAAGCCTCTGACTGAAGGAACTTTGATTTGGGTTCACTAGGTTGCATAAAGCATGCTGCACTGCTCATTATGTTTGACATCTTTTTAATGTTATCCATTGTGTAAATTATTCTTCTTTAGATTGCCCAAACTATCAACTCAACTCAACTCAACTTTATTTATAAAGCCCTTTAAAACAGCCGTGGCTGAAACAAAGTGCTGTACATGAGTAACAACACCAAATATGAGGCATAAAACATAAGAACAATGTAAAAACAATGATAAACAATAACAATATTAAAACAATTAAAACAATAACAGAAACAGAGTCTCCTGCTGGGTTAAAAGTCAGGGAATAAAAATGGGTTTTAAGACGAGTTTTAAAAATGGACAGTGAAGGGGCTTGTCTTATGTGTATCGATTAAAGCTCAAATGAATATAGCCTTCAAGTTGCGTTCCATTTCACAAGAGCTGCACTAAGATTTATTTGCAGAAAGGCATTTCCCCAGTCTTTACCCCTTACTGCCTGAATTTTTTACAATTACGTAAAAAAAAGTTATTACTGGTGTTTGCATTCAAGCAGATGCTGAATTAAGTGAAAACTGTAAGTTTGGCATAGTTGTTGTAATAGTAATAAAAAGTAATTAAGTAGTATTTAAACACATTTTCCAGTTTAAAGTGTGTCAATTATTTTGTTGATGCTGCCATTGTTGAAACAGGGCTTTGAAATTGAATTACAACATGTGTTTCTGTACAGTCATTGCTTTTCCTTCATCACAGTATTTCAAATACAGCTTAATACGGCAAAAATGGGTTTTGAGGCGAATTCACGACAATCGTCTACAAGTAGTTAAACCTGTCCTCTGCCTTAAAACGTCCCTATGGGGTGTTTGTTTATTCAGCCTGATAAGATCTATAATTGAGTCCCAGAATATGCGACCTCTTTGGGTCGTGAGAGAAACTGTCCCTGAATTGTAAATATGGCATCCATGAAGGTCTCATTGCAAAAAGAATGACATTTGCTCTGATGTGGAAACACTTACATGAGTTGTGTTTTCCTTCTACTGCTTATACGTATGAATATTTCACATCATTACGACTTGATTGTTTCAATTGGAGGACTTGTGCCTCATATAGTACATAAAAGTAAATTATTGTCTGGTAGATTAAAACAGTAATTTAGATTATGTCTAATATTGTTTGGTTATATTAAATTGCCAATCATTATTTTTATTAGAATAGAATAGACTTTATTGTCATTGCACACCAGGGTACAATGAAATATTATTACTATTTGCCAATAGATGAAATCACTTTAATTGTGTTTCTCAAAGTTGCTAATAAAAAAGGAAAAATAGTAATCAGCTGGATTTTCTTGAGCTTGTTTACAAGCGTGTGGGTGCCCGTTTCAACATGCATACAGTACTCAGTGTGTCAGCTGCTACTTTCTGTGTGCATTCAGCTTAAAGTCAAACATGCTAAACCTTGGCCTGAGGTTGAGGAAAGGTGTGTCTCCCACTCGTCTCCGCCAATCTATATTCAGAGGTGCCAACACTGGCTCTGTGTGCTGAAACCCTTACACACACCTACCACCGACATCTTCAAACGGAATAAGATTTAACAGCTGATTTGTTCTAATTTTGGGTATATTTGTTGAGTCAGTATTTATCCAGCAGATATTATAGAAACATAAGGTTTACTGAGCATCATTCATGTCAATCAGCTGTTGCATGGTGACATATCTGAGGAATGTAGGCGTCTCAAAATATCCAAAACATTTTATGTTGCAGCTTTCTCATTTTTCATTTTTCATTTTTTTCAGGGAAAGTTCACCTTGAGGCATATGTTATTTTTGTCAGTCAACATTGTCTTCCACATTTATAGTTTTATAGTCAACAAAAGAGCATCTACAGTTTTATGTATTTCCATACACCCAATACTGGTGACTCTACATGTAAGGCCAGGATTCTTGGGATTCCAAATTGGTCATAAATCTGTGTTTCATTTAAAAGTTGATGAAAAAACTGCAGCATAAGTCCAAGTGCCAAGAAACAAGAGTATTTGTTAAACTCTACACAGATTATGATTCAGATATAAAAATCAGACAAAGGACAATCAGATTGTGCATCTTCTACCCAGGCCGATATACTATTTCTACAATGTTCCATCGGTGCGAAAAATATGTTCACATGTGCAGTGCTTATGTCCACTGAACATGTATTAATGCATTTGTGCGTGTTTATGTAATTTTGAACCATACTCCAGTTGTGCCAAAACTACTTTGTCTACATAGACTACTAAACTGACAAAATATTTGACAGTTTTAATTCAACTTTAGTCTGTACTTCTGTAGTCTTTGTGGACTCTCTGTTGTCTCGCTTTGTCCTTATGAATGTAACAGTCCCTTTGCAGTGAGTTTCACCGATTTGCTCAGTTTCCATCAGTTCTCGATCTGGGTATGGCTTTTATCAACTTCTTTATCCTGTGGATATGTTTTCTTTTTGTGTTCGAACAGGCTTGGTTCCAATTTGCTTGATCAATACTGAGACTAATGAGAAAGTCAAATCCCAGAACTTTGAATAATTTGGCCCTGTGGAAGGCAAAGAATTGAACCACTGTTGTGTTTTGTTCAAGGTAGTAAAGAAACCCTCTCTTGGAAATTATAGTATCATCTGTCCGAGATTTGACCAAGGTTGTTAAAATGTTGAATATATGGGCTTTTTACATTGGACAGACTATTTATTAAGGCACACAAGGACTCTTTTACAGGAAAAGTGGTGTGTTTTCACAGTCTTGGTTGTAAAGAGAATATGTGTTTATGACTATAGTGCCGAGCTGACTCACAAAATCAACTATGTTCCATTTAAATGACTGTGGTATCCTGTCTCTCACCAGTTTATACAATACAACATGCAAATTCTACCTTGAATGTCCCTTTTGTTCCAAAGAAGTTCTTAATCCAGCTATTTTTTTTTTAATGAGTTAGCTTGAGCTGTGCTCATGTTCACTGTAAACTGTTCTGTATATATATGTGTCTTGATGAACCTACATGTGTGTCTTCATTTACACCAAACCATCACTTGTGGTGACTAGCTTTAGTTCATTTAAAGTCTCTGTGAGTGCCGGCTTGATCCGCAACAAGATGCATTACACAGCAGAGTCTATGTGAAAGACCTCACTGAGTGGACGAGGGAGGTCAATACAGAGATGCTTCTGTTTTCTCTTTTCTGCGACCCAAATGATCCAAATATGAGAAGCCGCATGCTGGAAACAACCTGGAATATTGCTGACACAGGTTTTCAAACAGGATCAACTGCAAGCAAACTGAGGCTTTTTCTTCAGGGTGACAAATTTCAACCTTAGGAAAAGTGCTGAGGCATCTGTTTCAGTTGACAGACTTTCTGTTTTCAGACTGGGCCTTTCACACGCACCTATATTTCCACTCACATAGATATTTTCCATACACATTATGCATGAGCATATTGATGATACGAATCAGGCATTTCAGCCTCTCTCATAGGTCACTTCTATCCTAAGATGAGAAAAAAAAATCAAGCATATTTAAGATTTTTAGTCATGCTAGTAGTCTAGATTGCCATTCTCAGCCTGGTTCTGTCATCAGCTAATCTCTTTGCTCCAGATTTAAATGCCTCAACAATTCTTGCATTAAAACATAATTTGATAACCTTAAGAAGAAGGTGGCGTTAGTTGGAAAATCTGAACAAATAGAACCTGTGGACTTTTCCCCATCCCTCTCTGCTGTGCTTCAGGTCTCTCCAAAGCCTGTACAAAAGGCTGCTATGCACATGTAGGCTGGTAACCATGGCGACTTTCAAAGTTATAGTGATTGTGATTAACACTGGTTAAAGACACTGAGGTTTATGTTTGTGAATGAGTGAAATGCTTCAAAAGCTATTTAATGAATAAACATCGCATGTGAGACAGTCTAGGGATGGTAACTCTGGGGATCTCTGGACCTCCTTGACTACACTGAGAGCAGATGTGGCGGTATGTTATCAGTGCCATTCATTTGAATGGCTGTCTAGCTTGGCTGACAGAATGAAAAGTTATCATTTTCCTTCTCAAGAAATACGAGATACAGTACATGTGATCTCAACATTACTCGTATCACTCCCTCTTCATCATATAGTTACACGAACCTCTACCAAACCTTACAAAAAAGATTTGTTGCATTCCGAGGCCCTAAAACAACTTTTCACTTGTTTTCTGTAAAACTGCAGTGCAAGTTTCTGTGATGTAAAAACTACTGGACAAAATTATTAAAACTTTATGGTAAGGTGAAATATGGCGAAAGAAAAACCCTTCAAATTCTTACAGTTTGCTTTATAAACCAGTACTTGCAGAGCTCGTAACGCTGATCCTAAGCATCGGTGTTTGTTTAACTTTGCATTGGCAAGCTAATGCGTTTGTCTAAGATGTGTTAGCATCTTGCCCAAAGCACCACAGCCTCACAGCTTTACCCACAAGGCCGCACACGGAAAAGAGAAATCATTCCCAAATGACATTCACATGACTCCTGAGACATAAAAATGACAGCATCTCCACATATGGAAGTCTGGAATTAGAGTGACCCCTTAAACAAACAGACTTACACTTACAGATTTAGAAATTAAGTCTGTGAAGAAGGTTAAATACGACACAGTAATGGACAGAGGCAGCATCCAGTTGGGTATAAATGAACAGAAAGATGAACACTCCTGTAATGTACACAACCACTTCATTTGCACCAGCAAATATTCTATATTAGAATATATTACATTATAAATGTCAGGAGTCTGTGCATCAGAGCACCTCAACAGTTAACAGAGTAAAATTCCATTTGCAGGATTTTGCACATGACCGTACATGCACACACACAGAGAAAGATAGGCTCTAAGAAAGATAGGCTCTAAGACTGATAGGCGAAAATAGAAAATGTATTAATGAATATAGATTTTATGCATTTGACAGGATATCTATTTTGCAACAGTTAATTGCTGGTTGAGGCGGATGGTCACCCCCCCCCCCCAAGACTGGTTCTGTCAGAGGGTTCTTCCTGTTAAAAGGGAGTCGTTTCTCTCCACAGTCGCCTCAGGCACACTCAGAACGGGGGATTGGACCGAAGAGAAGTTTCGGTACAATCTGTTGGTTTCCTTAGCTAGGAAATCCTTTTTGAATTGGCTCTATATGAATGAAATGGACTAATTTTATACTTAATGAATTAGATTTGAGATGACATTTTTTGTGAATTGGTGCTGTGTTACGTTACGTTACATTACGGTCATTTTGCAGACGCTTTTATCCAAAGCTGTGTGTATATACGTGTGAGAAACTAAATGGTTTTGAAATTCTCTCACAGACAGGAACATTTCTCTGAGCCCCCCTCTTATATCTGAGTGTGTGTTTCTATGTATATTGAAATATGTCAAAGGAATCATTGAATTGTTTTTCTGAAACTCTGAATTCTATGAGAAAACCATTTGACCCTTTTTTTAAATGGATCGTGCTATATCTATCCTTGGTCAGAAGATGGCACTAACTTTGTCTCAAGAAAGGTTTTCTTCACAAGCACTAAACTCTTATCAACAGGCGATCTTGCAGTCCTTCACTCACCAAATAATACATATGTATAGTTAGACATTAAGACAAAAAAATTCCTCTATCTTAAATGCAGGACTGTAGTTACAAAAATTCCTAATATAAAAATTAAGGCTGCTTCAAGTCATAAGGGGTCCTTTCAATCAGACCTGGCTTGGCATCTACCCCTACTATCCATTACAAACAGGGGTTAGCGTGTGTGTGTGCGTGTCTGTTGACACAGTCTCTTGCAGCCTATCAAGAGGGAGGACAAATTTTTTTACAACCTCCCCAAAGAAGTGAATGCTTGCTTTATAGCTACCAGGGCTGTCTCAATAAATATGTATGTGTGTGTGTGTGTGTGTGTGTGTGTGTGTGTGTGTGTGTTCGGGACACACTGGCAAATCTGAACAAAATTTATAACTAGATCTTGTGCTCAATTTTCTGTAATTCTGTGACAGTGACAGTATTTTTTCTAAAAGTAAATCAGAGATGCAGTGACATGTCACAGTTCAAAGCTCCAGGACTCAGAAGAATTTGGAAGTTTGGAGGAACTTCCACCTGTGGCACCAGTGCAAAGACATACATAATGATGACTTACAGCAGTGTGGGGGGAACAATGAAAATGAGACCTTAGATCTTAAAATTGACCTTAGTTTACCTTAAATGAAGTAAAATAAAGGCAATATATCTGGTTTCTGGACTTTCTCTATTCTGGGATCTGAGTCTTACATCTCTGTAGGCCAGGCAAAATAACAAGTAACAAACTCTGCTAACATGACAAAAAGTCCAGGAACTCCAATCTGGGGTTTCCAGACTGCACAGTAAAGGGCTGGAGCACCCAATAACTGCTGCAGTTACCATAAAACTGTATTTAAAGGTTGTGTAACACACTCCGTCTTTCAGTCATTTTATTGCCATTTACGGGTTCAGAATCACATTCCCTGGGTCTCTAGGAATAGACGTCTTTAAAGTTAGAGTATGTATTTCAATAAAATGCAACCAGACATACCTCATCCCAAAAGGGACCCCACTGGCCAATATGGCAATATGATTTCGTTCAAAGAATATCTGACCTCCAAAAATTGTGACAGCAACTAAATGTGAAGCGTTAAAATGGCTCCCATCAAGTAGATGTCAGCATAGTGCAAAGGATGTGTTTTAGTCCCAGCCACGGTGCGTTTTTAAACCCAAGCAAAAGGTTTTGATTTGAAACCCTATGCAGGCGATGTTATTGCCTGAGCCCGACAAGAAAGTGATCCTGTAACATGTTGTCACTGAGGCAAGCTGAAAAATCGAGTCCATGAAGGTGACAGTAGCGTTGTAAAAAATACTGTTTTGTGATCAGAAGCAAGGCAAGGCAAGGCAAGGCAAGGCAAGGCAAGGCAAGGCAAGGCAAGGCAAGGCAAGGCAAGGCAAGGCAAGGCAAGGCAAGGCAAGGCAAGGCAAGGCAAGTCTATTTGTAGAGAACAATTCGCACATGAGGTAATTCATAGTGCTTTACAGCTATATCAAATCACAAGAAGGCAAATTAAATTAATTAATTACACTAAAAGCGAAGAGTGCAGATAAAATACTTTCAGTTGTCATAATGCACAGCTAAATAGAACTGTTTTCAGCCTGTATTTAAATGTTGTCAGAGTTGAGGCCTGTCTCACATCTTCTGGAAGACTGTTCCAGATTTTAGGAGCATAAAACTGAAAAGCAGCCTCACCTTGTTTAGTCCTGACTCTGGGCCCCAGCAGGAGACCCCTCCCTGAGGTTCTCAGAGTCTGAGTTGGTTCATATGGCTTTAACATGTCAGAGATGTACTTTGGCGCTTGACCATGAAGAGACTTGTACACAAGCAGAGCTGTTTTAAAGTCTATTCTCTGAGCGACAGGAAGCCAGTGCAGAGACCTGAGCACTGGACTGACAGGTCCTAAAAGAAGTCCACTAAAAGAAGCACATGTCTAGTGATTGAAGGCTCTGCACAGAACTGCACCTTTTTCATTTTAGTTCATTTGCCTCCTGTTTTTGTTTTCTGTTGAATTTCTGGTCCAGTCTTGGTCTTCTTGTGTTCATTGCTCTGATAAAGATCCAGCTTTCTCTTTAGCTTTATTTTCTGGTTTACGTGTGGTGTCTGCTTTTGAAACATTCCTGTTGTAGCCCCTGTCATGTCCTTGTCTGTCAGTTGTTGTTTTGCTCACCCTTTCCTCTTGTTCTCTGTTGCTTCACTTGTGTCTTTTTATCCGATTAGTTCTCAGTGTGTATATACAGTCTTGTCTTTCCGTCTGCACTTTGTTAGTCCATCTGCTCAGTCGTCCTGTTTCTATTCACTTCCCCCGCGTCTCTCTGCCATGTCCCCAGTTGTGTTTTTCCTGTCTTTGCACATTTTGTTTCATCACATCAGCTTTAATTAAAGCTCACTTTAGCTTTGACAGCTTATTGTGCTCTGGTCACTTACCCTGATCATTAATAACCAAATAAATAAATACTACAATACATTCAAAGAAAGACATTTTTTGCAAAGGACAAGTTTTTTGTTTTTTTTCCAAATTTCTTTAAGAAGATTTTAAAAATTCCTTTTATCTCCATTGTTTGCACTCAGATTAAGGGCTTAGATGTCGGACTGAATGAATCGCACAGCTTGACTCAGATAATAGAGATGATCTAATGGAGCAGCAGCCCTGATAACTACATGGCAGCAGTTATTCAGCACTCTGTGGAAAGAAGGGCCCCTGAAATGAATAAATGTTGCATTATGAAATAAATATATCCTGGAACAGAATCAAGTTTTTTTTTTTCAATAAAACAGACATTTGCTTGTGTATTCATTGAATTTATTCATTTCAGAAGACATTACATCGGTTTATACATTCATATTTAGGCCTGTTTATATTGATTTAAATGGCATCCCATACATAGCTACGTTTCACCGATGGCTATGGTAATATATATTTTTTTCTTAAGTTGCAAGTAAAATTGTTGCATTGTGCATTTTTAAAAATGATGTTGGTTGTATCTCTATGACTACTGTAATAAATGGCTGTTTATTTGTTGCTACACTAACGACATAAAGTGAGAAATGTGAGTGGAATCTGGTATAAAAAAACAGTTGGAGTTTCACAAACTGTGGCAGAATCTGTGAAACAGAAATGATCCTCCCTCTTTTCAGGAAATCTCTTGAGTAAAGTGAGTGTGAGCAAAAGTTTCAGGAAAATAAGAGACATGGTAAATCAACTATTCTCACACGGCGTTTTTCTAATTAAGTCGATCAATCAAAATGTTTCCACACTACAAGTCACAGTCACCCATAGCATGTACATACGGTGTTACAGGCTATGCGATATTTTTTTCTCCATCCCACACATTCACACGCCGATGGATGCATCAGAGGCAAGCAAGCTTCGACAAGCGGTCCAGGGAAGTCAAGAATCAAACTGCCGACCTTCTGATTAACAGACGACTGCTCTTCCTCCTGAGCTGCCCCATGTTGCCCAGAAGGAAACACAGAGATATGCTGAACGAACCCTTTCACCTCTTTAGTGACTGTGCTCACTCTTCATCCTTGGAAAGTACAGAAGAAAAAGTTTCCTATTTTGTTTGTTTATATTCTCAAACTATTTATTTGAGTACGGAACAAAATCAGTCCCAGTGCTCACATTTAACCGGAACATCTCTGTAGGTGCCTGTAATCTGGCTGCTGACAGTCTGATAATGTTCCAGTGCTGCACATTTTGAGCCAATCTTTCTCATTTTTCATCTTCGCCTCAGTCGCCTCATGAGCTGAGTGTGTCCTCAAACAGAGAAAGACTTGTTTTCATCAGGCTTTTAAAATTCAGGAGGAGCATCGTGATATGAACCCACTAACTCAGTGAAGACAGAGCTCCTCAGAGAGCATTTGGGCTTTTTTTTTTTAATGCATTACATAATTTCAAGTGTTTAAAAGGAGTTTTTTGGATGCTGGATATTTGGTGAGAGGGGGATGATGAGACAGGCAGAGGGAGGCGTACTGGTTCTTAATGAACACTGCTTCCTTATGTCGCAGCACAGACTGGCTTCTCTTGTCCTGCGGTATGATGAGGCAGACGCTCCACATTTTCTTGACAGGTTGCCAGACTCCCATCAGCTACACCAGGTTGGCTGTCCGGCAGCAACCGGGGCTCAACTGTCTTTGGTAACAGCTCAAAAGGAAGCAAAGGGAACTCTGGCGTCATGGAAATGTGAGACTTGTTTGTGACCTTTTTTCTTTTAACCTTATCAAGAGATTTTAAGTTGCTTTTTCTTTTGTCCTTAAGGCAATATAAGAGATTATTTCGGAGAACTGCAGTCAGCAGTCGTCACATCTAATCTAAGAGAAAGGTGATAAGACGTTACTGATCTATCCGTTTGAGCCAGTCTTTTGGAATGACCATTCACTAAACTGTTGTATATCTTAATAATGGAGGTGTGTCTGTTAAAAGTTTTAAAGTCTGCATTCTGACAAGAAATTAGCCCAAATTTTCTGGTGGAGGGGCATCTGACTGTTTGGGATGCCAGGGAGGGAAAATTAAAGCAGTTAGATGATCTGGTGTGTATGCATCAACAAAACGTGACTGGATAGTGTAGTGGTAAGATTGCTGCCTTTCACTTTTAAATTAATTAATTAATGTTTATTTTTAATGTTTTTTTTAATTTTTTTAATTTTTTTTATTATTATTATTATTTTTTATTATTATTTTATTTTATTTTTTTAATTTTATTTTTTTCAATTTTTTTAATGATTTTATTGCCTTCTTGTGATTTTATGTAGCTGTGAAGCATTTTGAATTGCCTTATGTACGAATTGTGCTCTATAAATAAAATTGCCTTGCCTTTCTGGTGGGTTTGAATCCTGACCCCTGTATGAAAAGGGACTACCTCCAGTAGGGGTGCTTAGGCAAGACCCCCTTACGCTACCCGTCTACATGAGTGTAAGTTGCTTTGGACAAATGCATAAACATAAAGCAACATATTCTGATTTTGAATAGGTCACCATAGGACACCATTTAAAAAATAAAAAAGATGTTTGAACATCTGAAATCCGATAAGGATAAGTCAGTAACAAAACTGGGTCTGAGAGCCTGAGGCCTCCAGAAGTAAAAAGAGTGCATGAGCATGCATGTATGCTTTGCTTTTTTTGGTGTAAAACTTAAATTAATTTGGGGACTCCACAGTAAGAGACTTCAAAGAAATCTCTGCATACAAGGCACCAAATAGCAAGGTCTTCAAGGCCTCAAGCGGCACAGCATCAAAAAAAAAAATATTTTATATATTTGTGATAGCAGTGACAAAAACACTGCAGAATCTTGTTCATCACGTTAAAAAAACAACAAAACAAGCGCAAGATGGATACCATGCCCTTCTGACTAAAAAAGGAGAGGGGCCATCCTGCTTTTTAGCAGCACATATTTCAAAACCCTGCTTCTGTAGTATCATGGGAGTACAGTGCCTATGACGTTTCTCATACATCTATGTTGGCGCCTTAAGCTTTTTAGAGAAAGCTTTTCTCATTTCAGCAAGACATTGCACAGCCCATTCTGAACATGATAACTGCAGTACTGCTCCATTTGGTGCTTAAAGCAATACTATGTAACATTTCTACCTTAAAATAACAGTTTGAAAAAAATTGTGCGGCTAGAATGAGTTTTAATATTACGATTGGCCTGTCTCCTATGCCCTTTGGGGGTCTGATTTGGAAAAACTGCGCTATGTAACGTTGCTGGACCGGCCCGGTAGCTGAGCGGCCCAGGAGCTGAGCGGAAGGACTTCAACTTGCTTTCTCTGGCACACCTACCGCAAAAACAAATAGACCCCTCTCATGATCCCAAGTATAAGGCTAAGCTACCGCAACATTGTCAGTACGATCATCATGGCAGAGGCACCGAAGAAACAGAAGAAGACGTTGACTGATGAAGCAAGGAAGAGAAAGAGATTTACGACAGTGTCTTAACCGTACATTACCTCCAAGCCTGTAGGGGGAGCTCCAAAATGGGCTTTTTGAGAAGTTACATAGTATTACTTTAACTGGCCTGTCTGTCATCCTCTTCAAACTGAAAACATCTGAAAGGTTTCGAAATTCCAAAAAGTGCAACAGAAGAAGCAAAAATCTTCTCCATCATTTCTTTGAAGCGCGTAGTTGTAGTACAGCACATTGACCGCTAGATGGCAGCAATGGTGCGTTTTTTGAAACATTTATGTTCAGTACGAGGTGAAGAAAAAAAAAAAAAAGAGGAAGGAAGGAAGCTGGCAGCGACAGCAGCTCAACACGGCAGCGGTGACCGGACGTGAACTTTAACGTACAGCCCACAACTTTATCGTTAAAAGAAGAAAAAAAAGAAAGAAAACCAGTTGAGGTAACAGACGCTTACCCTCACTGCAGTCAAGTCAGTGGAAACAAGGAAGTGAACAAAACACTGACTTCCAGTTGTTTTCCGCCGGTAAGTTACTTAAATGCTTTTGTGTGTTCTCACGCGCGGCTTTGGGTCCTGTGGTCCAGGAAAGCGGGTTTTTTTTCCTCTGTTGTTTAGTTGGAAATGGACAAAGGCAGACTAGCGTTTAACGTTTTATAACTAACGTGTAGTTGTCAGGAGTTGTGTGCAGTGAGCAAACCGTCTCACAGATTTATAATGCGGGGTTTGAGCGCCCATTCATTGTATTTTAAAGCGATTTGATGCGCAGATCGTGTTTAAGAACAGACTGCTGGACACCTGTAAACCACGGGTGCTGATTTTGAAGGCTGAATGAATCTCAAAGATAGCGAGCGGCCTGATGTGTCGACGCTGATTCGGCTACTTTCTGAATGGAAATAAGAGAAGTGAATCTGGTTGTTTTGACGTGTGCTTTTGAAGTGTCAAAAGACGGTGAGCTGTAACGCATGCTACCTCTTTATATAACTAAAGCAGGAAATCCACACCTCGATTTTTACATTTCTGACACAGCGACGTGTTTTAGGCTGTGACGCTTTACTCGCATCAAAGTTATTTCTGAATCCTATTTATTTGGCTTGCATAAGGGAGGTCCCACAACAGTCACTGTGCCGGCTGATGTGGACCACAAAGAGAAAGTTGTGGTAACAGACAAGATGTTCTTGAAACATCGAGGGGACTCCTGAATGAGATGAAACAATAAAGGTGATATAACAATAACACGATAAACATGGCTTAGAATCCTTCACAATATGTTGGAAAAGCTTCATTAGTCTGTTATAAGTCACTTGGAACTAATTGATGAACAAAACCCATTCATTCCTCTTCTTTTGGCGTGTTTGGTGTCACGAGCTGTTGTTGTCTTGAAATAGTCACCTTTGCCCCATATTTGAATTGATCTGTCAGGACCACATTTTTGAATATTCTTTGTTGCTATGTCTGGTCTCAGTGACATTTGCTGCTGCTGAGATGCTCCTGAGGGGCCCCATAAACTTTCATTTCATTGCAACCCAGGAAGCTTTGCACTTGATTCAAGCTACTGTATCAATCAAAAGCTTAGAAGTCCTGTGTCTGTCTGTGTATTGTAAATCATCTCGTAAACCCTTCAGAGGTCCCCTCTGCAGCCAGAATTGTTTGGGTTGATGAGTGAGAAATGATGGGGCCCCGTTTTGCACGAACCAGCAAGAGTTTTATGCGCTCAGCTTTCAGTTTCTGAAAGCTCATTTCTCAACTGCTCAAAGCTTATAAAGAGCAAGTGTAGCTGCCCTGCTGGTAGTCGAATCCTGATAGCCAGCATTTTTATCTTGGGCTCCGCAGTCATATTTTTGAGGGATGAGAATCATCTGCTTATCAATAATTAACTGCTTCGTTAATGATTTAAATGTCTTTAGATAACAGGCAGGGAGAAAAGGGGTGAGTCTTTTTACTCTTAACGTCACATTGAACTTTTTTCACAGTCAAAGTCACATCTGCTTTTACATCTTCTTCCTCTTAACTTCTAAAGGAACCTGCAGATATCAGAATTTATCCTTGTTTGTGTGTGTATTAAGGGAGCCATGACTTGCAGAGAAACTGCTGCACAGCGTGTCGTGTTTTTCTTATGATATGTTATCAGGGAAAAGCTAATGACCAGCTCCTCCCGGCCATATCCAACACACAGGTGGCCTGTGGGAGACGTTCTCAAAGGTTAAAAGCCTTTTTATTGGGGCTGCGTTGTGATGACGGAGGTGAGCCTTCCCTGGAAGAGGACCCACAGGTGACAGCTGGGGATGGTGTTAATCAGCCCCCTAATTTATTCATGAGTGATGGAGGGTTTTGTTTTTCAAGGGGAACAATCTGCCTGGCAGACAGGAGCCGTCGCTGAATTGACTTTCTGTCGGTGTTCTTTGTCTATTTTAGTTTTAATCGTCGCTTAAAGGATCATTAAGTAGTTTATGACTTCAGTCCAGCTAAATGGTGTCAAGATGTTACAACTTATTTCGCCAATGATGTGATAATTCACTTCATCCTTAGGTGACAAAGCAATACTTGTTTCTGTGCAGTTTGAATGTGAAATGCTGGAAGATTTTTGTTTGATTGGTTCTTGAGGACATGGGTCTAAAATAAATGCACATAGTATCAGGAAAATTCCGCTGGATTTAAACGGGTAGTTGTTTTATCAGTACATCATACCATTGAGATCGTGGGGGGCACAATATCACACAATACCTGAATATTAGCCCCCCAGGGGGTTAGTAGTTGGGCTTCGGAGCAAATTTTGCACAGTCAGACATCCGCGTTCTCTTGTGCAGTCCCTCCGGAATGTTTTTGGAGCTGTGAGTTAACGACTTTAGTCGGCATTGTGTGAAGTTTATTTGACTTTTTCTGATGACGTGATCAGCCACTACATTCAAACCTTTTACATGTAGACAAACCATATTGATACCTAATTTGTTTCTATGTTCTCTATGTTGCTTGCTGACGAGCTGTTGACTCCACAGAGAAAATGTGTACCAGATACTGTCTGCAGTGCCATGTCACGACACGTAATCATCTCTGGATGATTGAAATAGGAACCAGTGCCTGCATTTCCTGCCATGTTTTATGGCTGCACATAATGTTATCAAGGCCTGTCTCTGAGCTATGCACTGTGCTTTAATACTATCATCTGGGGGACACTTGGCATAAAGTGTTGGCCTGTTGGGGTTTCTGTGATTGGCTTACGACGTGGTGGCTTAATTTTCCAGCTCTTGTAGCAACTTAAGTTTCACGTGCATGGTGTAACAACGTCTGAGTAAACTCAGGCTCTGCTCACAGCAGCAATAGGTATTTATTTACGAGTTTATCTCTGTTAGTGGTCTTTGACCTCGGTCCGGCTAGAAGGGCCGCGTCGTGGTTTAGTGCGGCCTGTCATCGCCTCAGAGTTCTGTAGTGATGAGTTATCTTTGGGTTCCATAGCTGGCACCTAACACCCTGGACTCTCAGTTTCTGTCCTGCTGGAGAGGACGCGGTTATTTTTGGGTACCAAGGTTAGGCAGGACGGCATGCGAGACTCAGCTGAGGTATGTCCGGGCAGAAAGTCCAGGACACGTGGAGGTTGCGCCTGCTTTTTAGCAGCCGCGTATGTTTTAATGGGCGCAGTAAAATCATCTGGGCGGCATGTGAGTGGAAGTGACTTTAAATAAGCTCCCCTGCTCGGCCCGCCTGCTTTTGAAAGCTTTTCCCCTTCACTCAGCTGTTTGGTGCGGGTGGATGGCATTGCACTGATGAGAGACACATGAGCTGAGTTTGGCTGTGCGTTGTGTTTGATTCATGGTTTGGTTCACAACAAAAGCTGCAGCTCTAGTATTGTGTGCACAAGTGTATAATCACGGCATATTTTTTTTGTGTTTTTGGGACAGCTTGTGTGTGTGTTTCATGGTTTTATTTGTACATCTTGTGTACTTTGTAAAGCTTTGTTTTTAGAGAGGGACATTATGAGGTTCGGCTGAATTTTTTTCTTGTTTTTACTCTAAACTACCATTATCCGTAAATCAGGAAAATGGCAACAAATCTATTTGCTCTGCTTCCCAGAATGCCTCTTGTCTAAACAAATTCTGGGAAGTGGAAATCCAAAACAACAACCGCTGAAACGGCTTCCGTGTCGCACCAGCCCGTCGGGAACCATCGTTTGGCTTAACTGTATTAAGCTAACGTCAAACGTCAAAGGAGGCTTAGTAGTGACAATAGTTTTGTGATCTGTGAGTGAACAAGGAACAGGACTGACTAGACTTTATAAAGGCCCACATTAAGTGGGTGTGAAACAATAAAACTGCGTCTTACACAGCCCTTTTAATGAATGATTCAAAGGGAAACTCAAACCAGAGTTATGTAATACAACTTGTGTTTCAGTAGATGGACAGTCTGACTGAAGCGCAGTCCCTGTCACCATGGTAACAACTAACATCAACATGGACAATTTACAAAACTAAGATGTCAGCAGTGGGCTCACATCCAGTAAATGATGCTGCTGTGTGTAGTACAACTGTCAGGAGTGAAAGCCTCTTCAGTGAATTTGACTGGAACGTCTGTTTTGTGCATATGGAGAATCCAGCATTAACCTCAGAGGTGCTACTAACAATGTGGAACTAAATTCTGCTTACTATTCATTTTCTCTCACATGACTTATGCACAAACAATTTATTTTTTTATTTTTTTTAAATTTTCAGTCTCCTTCTCTTTAATTCTAACTATGATGCGTGTCAGACTGTTGTTGATATGATTGTTAATGAATTGAGTATATTCCCCCGACAATTACTTCACGAATGGTACATGTCACAACACTGCACCAACCAGCACGGTTGTTTTTTTTTTCTGATGTTTGTTGATGTTTACCTAAATGAATTATTTTTAACCAGTTGATCAACTAGTTTCTTTCTTCTTTCTCCCCAGGGTGACTTCAATGGTGTGCAAATGTTTACCTGTAAGAAGAGAAGTTTTCAGGCTGGGACATGTTTTTTCCCCGAGCCTCCTCTGTACTGAAACAGGGACTTTCGTAACCAGGATCTTGACTGTGCACCTCAACACTCCTTATTTTCTACCTCAGCCCGTATTATGAAGCTGTCATCAGCTAGCTGAGACAGGCGAGCAGATCCTTCACTTCATCTACAGATCTCCGGTGTCACCCAGCCATCGTGTAATACAGCTGACTGGGTTTCTCCCTGCCTTGCCACCGTCATCACTAACTTAACCGCACCTCTGCGAAGGGCCTCCTCAAGCAGCTATGCTACTCCAGGGTTTGTGATGTCCGAGCCCTTCAAGGGACGAGGACCAGTGAAAGAACAAGGGCGGGTTCACAGAAACGTTCCTCGGTTTGTGGTTGGTTGTGAAGATGATGAGCAAGACATGGGTCAAATGGAGGCTGGCATGAAGAAGGAGATGTTTCGAGAGGAGGACATGGAGGATGATGAAGATGAGTCGGTAAGTAGCGTGTGTAAAATGACATAATCGCAACAGAGCTGAAAGTTTTTTTTTTTTAGTTCAAAGAATGGGGATGTTGCCTGCTTTCAAAAACAACTCTAACCTGGATGATCTGATGACTCCCCAGTGGAACGCCTGTGGGGGGGTATGTGTCAGAGACTGAAGAGCTCATGTCTCACAAAGAGGTGTCGCAGAGCAGATGGAAACCCGTTGATCAGATCAGGAAAAGTAATTTAAGGTTCGGCCTGATAAAAGGGTCACACTGTTACCCAAATCAAAATGGTGTATGCCCAGTAGAGTGATCCTTTCAGAGTGTCTTAAAGCAGCAAAGGTATAATCAATATTTTTATATCAACAGTGGATCAAATGACTCACCGTTACCTCAAGCTTGTGAGAGCCATTAAGTGGTGTGCAACTGGTTGCATTTAGTAGTTGAAACCTAGCTCATCGCCCATAAGAACCTTTTCCGGGAACCAGGGTCCTTTAGGAGGTCCTTTCCTCGGCCCCTCTGGTTTGTTCACAGAAGCCAGGTGCTAAAAAGAAGGCCCTGGTAGTGAGGCAGTAGTTTTTATACTACCCTCAGCTCTGAACATTTCGACCCAACTCAAAGATGTGATTTAGTGCAATAAAACTTTCAGATTTCACGGTGGTTATTCTCTAAGACGTGAATAAAATCAGCAATAAAAGTGTGCAACATGGCTAAAGGTTTATGGTGATACAGCTGAGGCGGATTTCCTGGTTTTACTGTAAGGGTTGAACATTGGACTCAGAACCTTTATTTGACCAGAAACACAACTCTAAGTGGATGCAAGCAATCCTCAGTATCTAGTAATGAATTTTCAAACAATGTTCAAAAATGAAAGAAAAAGGTGTGATTAATATTTCCGTTTTATGCTCAAAGACTGGATTGATAAGCATTCTCTGATGGCACCCACATCATCCAGCCACTTTGGCATTGTTTCTTTGTGTCTGTTGTGTTTGACTCTCTCGTCTTCTTTCATCGTCCCTGTCCTCTTCCACCAGCCATCAGAGCGACAGATCATTGTGGGAATATGTGCAATGATGAAGAAGTCCAAGTCGAAGCCCATGACTGAGATCTTGGAGCGACTTTGTAAGTTTGACTACATTGACGTAGAGATTTTTCCTGAGGAGGTGATCCTGGAAGAACCTGTGGAGAAATGGCCTCTCTGCGACTGCCTGATCTCCTTCCATTCCAAAGGTAAAATTGACTGTTGTTAAGACATCCTCAGGCGACCGGTATTTTAGCACTCAACAGGATTGTGGCTTTATAAACTTGAACGATGTACTCATGACATGGTCTCACCCTTCAGGTACATTTTCACCAGGTTGATGTTGGATTCAGTGCAAGAACTTGTCATGAAATCAAAGCGTAATGATGTCTATGCTTTTACATGAAAGCCTTGTTTTGACATTCATGGGCGAAACGTTCACATAGCTTTGTCATTCTTCAGCAACATATAAATCTGTTACTATGTCCGTGAGCATACTTGAGAGATTTTGCCAGGTTTGTGTCAGTCTGACGGAAACCAGTGCCAGTTTATGGGGAGCAGAGAGAACTGTGGGGTTGGAGGTATCCATTTAAGGCTTCAGATGAACTCAACTCCTCTGGCTAGTTGGGGTTAACAAAAACAATCGCAGACCAATACAATCAATGCACATTTTTATGAACAACACACACACACGCTCTATCATAAATGACATGAACGGAGTGAGCAGATGTGCTCCGCATGCATATTTACTTTAAGGCTTTAGGAGGCCAAACAGTGCAGTCAGTTTATGTTCCCATCTCTAAAAACAAAACAGCAAAGGAGTAGAACACAGCACCTTGTTCTCTTCTAGGTACCATATTGTCGATTTAACCACTTGTAATGTTTCTGCTCTCCGATGGATTTGATTCAGCTGGACAGCCTGAGGAGGGTCTGTTTCACTGCATGCTGTGTGTTAACAACCGCTTCCAAATGCAAATGTAACACTTAGACTTGCTTCACCGAAGAAGAAACAATGAAGGAAGACTCCTTGAAACTGTTTTTAAGTTAATTGCCCAAATACATAAGAGCATGTGAAAAAGAGGGATTTGCATATCAAAGCGCTGTAATTTGAGCCCCCTCCCCATATTTGGATGTGAATACCCTCTTATCAAAGCCGAGAGTCTGCTCTTTAAGCCCATATTCATTATTTCAATGTAACTTGAATGGTAGACTACTATACTACTATAATGATAAAGAATTATATCAACATGCACATATTTCCCAACCAGACTATACAAACATGATATCTATCTATCTATCTATATGTATGTATATATATATATATATATATATATATATATATAGATAGATAGATATCAACCATTCATGCTTTATTTAAGTGATTTTTTTTTTTTTTTTCTCTTCCTTCCTGTGCGTGTGTTTGAGTCACTTTGTCTCCCAAGTTTCTTTTTCCATTCTATTTTTAATGCCTTTTCTGGAGTGTTGCTCACATAGGCATGGGAACATGTGAGTCCGGTGTTTACTGTGTTCATTTTTACTGGAAAGGGGGAAAGCTAATATTTACTCAAACATTTAGAGCAGACATATCTGTTGTGCTCACACTACCAGTAGGAATTATTGAGTACATTGACTTCATGGCAAGGTATGGTAATAATTAGCAAACCGTATTTATTTTTGAAGATTTGTGGCTGTAATTTGTTCTCAGCTAATCCTGCGCTAAATCTAATGATAATACGGTATTTCAAACTAATTGCTGGGTGGCAAAGTGTTGCCTATCATATATAAATGGAAGGTGAAGACTTTTGATCTTTGAAATTTATATATATTTTTTCTTTCTTTTTTTTCAGGCTTCCCTCTTGACAAAGCTGTGGAATACGTCAAGCTCAGGAATCCGCTGCTCATCAATGATCTCAACATGCAGTATTTCATTCAGGACAGGTACAGATTGAGCAGACGAGCACACAAAGTTGAGAAAAATGAAAAGGTTTCACATGCTTGATTTCCAAAGCCTCGTGTGTTGCTGCCTCCTATGAAAGGTGGATCCACATACAAAAGGCTAAGGCTTTAACAGCCGACAAAACTTAAAAAAAACTTGCTCTGGAAACTAAAGAGCTCACTAATTATAGTACAACTACTATGTCAAAACAACTCTCAGTAAGCACATTTGGATGAAAAAATGTTATGTTATTTTTTTTGCTAAAAAGACATGTAACTACCTTTTTTGCACTTGCAATCTTCATCCTTCCCAACCTGAAGAGAGAGCAATAATGCAATGAACATGATACAGTTGCTGTTTTAGTACACTTTGTGTAGTTTATTCCCTTCCCTTCCCGTATTTTACACACATTGCAAAGCTGTCAGTGATGGTATTTGATTTTCTGTCAGGAGGGAAGTGTATCGGATCCTACAGGAAGAAGGCATCGACCTACCTCGTTATGCCATATTAAATCGCGATCCGGACAATCCCGAAGGTGAGTTTTTACCGTGGGAGGTGGGGTTGTTTCTATACCACTATAAATCCCAGATCAGAAGTGAGATTTAATTTGACTGTAAATTCATTCAATATGCAAATTTGCTTTTGTGTTCCTGTTTTCAGGATCATTAAAGCCCCTGATTAAAGCATTGCTGCTTGCTATGCAAGCTTTTTAAAGAGTCTGATTTAATACTTGAGTTGCACCCTGTGCAGAGTGTAACCTGGTGGAGGGGGAGGACCATGTTGAGGTGAACGGGGAGGTGTTCCATAAACCCTTTGTGGAGAAGCCTGTGTGTGCAGAAGACCACAATGTCTACATATATTACCCAACATCTGCCGGAGGAGGCAGCCAGAGGCTCTTCAGAAAGGTAAGTGTCTCCCACACAAAGGAGGCAAATGGGTCACTGGCTATGTTTGTGTGTGTGTGTGTGTGTATATATATATAAAATCAATAATCTGAATATCTAAATATGACCATATTACGATTGGAATGTTTACACGAGTTGCATATATGATATTCCATTCATGTCATCGGTTACATGGTACAGAGCACAGACAGGGGAATGATTCACGCCTACGTTACTTCTCCCTGTAGTACTGCAATGTTTATGTCCATCCACAACTTTAATTGCATCCATATCACAGAAAACATAGAGCTACACTTTGGCTTCTTCTTTGCCCCAAAGGCTTTTTTTGTCCTGAAGGCACTCTAAATTTCTAACTTTTGACCAGGAAAAAAATCCAAGAAAATGGCACCAGATGTTGGGTTTCACTGTCGGTGTCGGCAGACCTTACCCGAGTTATAGTTCTGAATCATTCCCAAGCTTACCAAGTCAAATATTTCCATGGTTATTGCGTATCCAACGAAACAGTTTGAAATGGGCTGTATAACCGCGGATGAGAAATTGTTGTTGACAGTAAACAAACAAAGCACACTTGACTGCTATGTTTAAGTACTTATCGCTACATTTAGTGACTCAAATAAACAACGGCGTGTTACAGGCTCCATGGCTGCTGGGTTAACTTCTGGACCGTTAACAAGAAGACCGCCACTACACGAGAACTTGGCTACATTTGTCTGACCTGTCTTTGTCGCTCCTTTTGTCTCTTTGCTGTAGATAGGAAGTCGCAGCAGTGTGTACTCCCCAGAGAGCAGCGTGCGAAAGACTGGATCCTACATCTACGAGGAGTTCATGCCAACCGACGGTACTGATGTGAAGGTACCGCGGATGCCATCTTGATTTTCATTAGTTTCATTCCTCACTGAACTGTTTCATGGCAGCAGGGGGGGGTATTAATAGTAAATCCTGTAGTTGTCCAGTCAGTAAATGTGGAAATTCCATATCAGGTTTACACAGTGGGCCCAGACTACGCCCATGCTGAGGCCAGAAAGTCTCCAGCACTGGACGGAAAGGTGGAGAGAGACAGCGAGGGGAAGGAGATCCGTTACCCCGTCATGCTCACTGCCATGGAGAAACTGGTGGCCCGCAAGGTCTGCCTGGCTTTCAAGGTAAACTGGAATCCTATTAATCACCACATGGGAATTCAGTGCAACATCACATGGTGGATGCAAACAAAAAGACCAGGTTTGAAAACTGCAGAAGTATCTCTTCTGTTACATATATATTCTGCATAGTTGTGGAACAACTGCAAACATTTGTGTCAAATAGTTGAGGTTAAGATTAGGAGGCTTTTGGAAAAATCTTTTGTAAACTTAATTTGCAAAAGCTTTGCAAACACAGACCAATCTGATCAGCTGATTTATTTAGTTGCTGATTCACATGCAATTCCACTTTAGAAACATCACATTTTATCATGGAAAAAAAAGATTAGATTACCACACAGCATTCATCTGGATCTCTCAGGGCTTACAGGGGCCGACAACAAACTGGGTTTAATGTAGAACAAGAAGCCTGGTTATGGCAGATGTGGAACGGGAAAACCTGTGTGTGGTACTATGGGAAACTTCCAGCCCTCACACTGGAAGTTCAAACTGCTGGAGACGAATCTGCTTTCTACTGAGACAAAATGTTACCACGCACACTGCTCGTGCACTTTTCTTATAGCCCTCTGGCAGGAAGTCCATGAAGTGTAGCCAAAAGTATTCCAAAAGGACATTCCATTTGATTTACCGTTGCTTTATTTTGGCTCTCGGCCTTCTCATAGAGTCGCTCCGCGTTTGGATTGTTCCAGAATTGAAATGGAAAGCCATTTCTAGAAAGTGACTAAAACCAGAATCACCTGCATCTGATGATTGGAGTGATGTTACTGATGATATATATCGAGGGTGGAGAAGAGTGTGTATCACAAAAAGTATGACCGTCCGTTGTAAAATGCAATCTCAGTTCAATGTTTTTGTTTATTTGCTTTTTTCCATTTGAATTTTCTGAAGGCACATCCCTCACACTCTGGTCCTGCTGAGAGAGATTCATTTAGTCCTTTACATGTAGGGGTAAAAATAATAATAAGAAACATTGAATAAATACAGACCAATCAGATCAGCTGTTACATTCGGCTGCTGGTAAAACATGGGATTGTATTTTCTGTTCTACTCTTGTATCTATGTTGAGTTTGTGGATTTTCTTTTAGGATCCCCAATCGACAACCTTTCCAAACCTGCTCGTTAGTAAAACTGATTCTGACTCTGATGAGGTGTCAATTTACTCAAACTTTTTGGGGCTTTTTAGCAAACAGTATGTGGGTTCGACCTGCTCCGAGCCAACGGCCATTCCTATGTCTGCGACGTGAATGGCTTCAGCTTCGTCAAAAACTCAATGAAGTACTACGATGACTGTGCCAAAGTCCTGGGGTAGGTGATTTTACATTACTCTGCTCTCTAGGTTTCCTGGTGTATGACCTCAGTGTGAGACGCATCCAGAACAGAATCTGCCATGAAACCTTGATATTAAAGATTAGATCTGCTTTTGTGCTGCAGAGCCTTGTCTGTGGTAATCTCTTCAGCTTCTTTTGGCCCTGAAGGGAGTTTTCTTAGCACAAGTTTAAAGCTTGGTGTTAAGCTGTCATGTTTTGATTAATCAAAACAAGGGTCCTGTTGTCAGTTTTGTACCTCTAATTTGTTCCCGTTCAACCGTAACTGAAGCATTGCTACTGAAGACTCCTTCCCTTGTAAATCTGTTTCCTGCTGTGATGGATGCTTGAGTTCAGCTGGCAAAACGCCTTCAGAGACTCAGCTGAATGTCCTCATTGTACAGCACAGGACGGAGCACGGTGCAAGCAGAAGTGACAGAAATAGTTTTTTGTTTACAGATTTAATGAGACCAGTTGGTCCAAGGAAGAGCTTGCATAATTGACTAGTTTTGTATTAATCCTTTTCATTCACCTATTAGTCTTCAAACTAGACTCTTTTGCACTTTTTAATTGTGTCACTGCTTTTCTCTGCTCTACCAGGAACATGGTAATGAGGGAGTTGGCTCCCCAGTTGCACATTCCCTGGTCCATCCCCATGGAGGCCGAAGACATCCCCATTGTCCCAACAACTTCAGGAACCATGTATGTACTGAAAGCCAAAGCGTCGTTCAGTTGTGGTCAGCGTTCCTGGATAGCTTAAAAAAAAAAAAAAACTGGCAAATGTGTTGTTGAGTTGCAATACTGCATTTGTGTATAATATGTATATCTTCAAATTCCTTAAAGAAAAGAATAGTCACCAAACGTCCTCCTAGCTTTTGCCAAGAAACTAATCATCTTTAAAAGACTACCGAAGTCTTTGTTGCAACCAAAAGTATAAATCAGTTTTGAACAAATGCTGTTAAATCTTTGAATGGGAACTGTTTTTAACATGACTATTCAAGGTCACAGATGAAGCTCAATTGAACGCATTTGACTTTTAAGGGCTGCTTAAGTTTTGGCACTCATATCATGACATTGGCCACATTTAGTTTTGTTCTGCCTATTCCTCAAACTTTCTCAGGATGGAGCTGCGTTGTGTTATCGCCATTATCCGGCATGGAGATCGAACACCAAAGCAAAAGATGAAAATGGAGGTTCGACATCCCCTGTAAGTCTCTTGGATTTCAGCTCAAGATTCCTCTTCTGCTTACTGTCTAAACACCGTTTCAGTTAAGATTCAGTTTGTTGTCAAATACTTGTGTCGGACACAACTCTGTTATAATTAGATTTTACACAATACTGGCTTAGAAGCATAAGAAGGATCAGTTGAAAGACATTAGTCAGACTGAAACCAAAGGACTTAAAAATACCTTCTTATGTTGCTCCTTACTGCGGCAGTTTGCTTTTAGTCAGTCTTCTGATTTCCTATGTTAAATGTCTGTATAATTTGCATTGGTTTGCTCTGTTTATCATGAGCAGATTCTTCGATTTGTTTGAGAAGTATGGAGGATACAAGACAGGCAAGCTAAAGCTAAAAAAGCCAAAACAGCTGCAGGTGAGTGAGACGGATTCAAACCTCGCTTTTCTTATTTTCCCAGGCTCGCTTTCTGTTGCCTGTCTCTTTCGCTTTTTTGACAGATTATAATTAAAATCTCTTTAAGAATAATGAGGGCTTTTTTAGACGGGATACAAACATTTTCTCTTATGTTAAGTTTTATAATTACCATGCAAGACAGCACTGCGGTTTTGTTGTCTAAATATGAAAGCCTCAGCTCACACATACTCATTCTGTGTTCGTCTACTCTGTGTATCAACATTTATAAAACACTGTAATCATTGCCAGGGTTTGTTGTTCCGCAACCTTCTTCCATGACGCTCTAATGTTCAGTTCACTTGTGCGAAAGGTAAGTTCAAAAGATAAGCCTGCCGTTAAGCGCCAAAGCCACTGTGTTTCCAGGAAGTGCTAGATATCGCCCGCCTGCTGCTGCTTGAACTAGGCCAGCACAACGACTGTGAGATCGAGGAGAAGAAATCCAAACTGGAGCAACTCAAGACCGTCTTGGAAATGTGAGTTGTCATTTCACACGAGGCGCTGACTCTCCCCCAAACGCAAAGCATCAGTCATCACCCCTCCTGTTTTCCCCACCACCGTCATTCATCTGTGGTTCATCTTTCAACACCTCACCGGGCCTCAGTCATCATTCTTGTACTCACAATCAGACACATGTTCACCATGAAAACGCTCCCTCGCGCTCGTCTTGACTTTAACTGTTTTTTCTTTTCTTCTCCCTCTATCCCTCTTTTCTCCTGCCCACCCATTCGCCCTGTTGTTTCTCCAAAAGGGAATCCAGCTTGAATGACACTCAGTACGCACCCTCTCCCTTCTCACTTTAAAGGATGAGGTTTTACCACCCTCCTTTTCTTTAGTCAACCTGGAGTGTGTGTGTGTGTACAAAGTATTAGGAAGATTAGAAACCCAGTCGTGTCAACCTTGGCAGAAGTTGGGATATTCTCGCAGATTTAACCCATTAGGATTTAGTTTAATGGGTAAAAACAGGGTGGAGAGGCTAATAAAGTCATGGGGTGGTGTAAGATCAGAGATTAAGCTCAAATTTAAAAGGTATTCCTAATATTTTGTACACTTACTGGCTCAATTTCTTTCAAATCCATTCATTTTGAAGCCATTAACATTTTGACATATGCACAGTTAAATGATGATTTCACTGTGTTTCTGTGTGTTCAGATCTGAGTGTGCTGTGCCTCTTCGTGTGCATGCTGTCCTCACCACAATCTTAATGTCTTCCTTCCTCTTGCCTCTTATCTACATTTATACTCATTTTAGTACTTTTATATTGTTGTTCTCTAAACAAACTCGATGCCCAATCCCGATTTCTCCCTTTTGCTCCACCACTTGACCCAACCCATATCTGTTGCAAGAATAAGTTGCTCCTTTTCTTTTGTGGAGGAAGCAGCAGTGGTCATCTTGCCATCCAAATGCCCCTCTCTCTCTATTTTTTACCTAATGGGGGGAATTAGGTTATGACCTTGGAATCCATTGAGGAAATGTTTTGGAAGATAGATAACCATAATTGCAACGAATCCACAATTGAAAACAGCCGCATGATGATGAGTTTAACGTTCAGGTCAGATTTTAGATTGTAAGCAAGACAAAAAAGGTTAAGTTTACAGACTGTAGTGGAAGATCTTTAGCTTCTTACTCTGTCACCAGCTTTCATACCACAGTCGTGACTGGGCTACATTTTGAACTGCCTCCTCTGACACCAGCTGATCTGAATTCTGAAGAAGCCCCATGACGCTGCGCTGTTAAATCACTGTTGTGATTTGGGTCAAAAGTTTTGGGAAGAAGTTTCTGAACACCTCACCTTTTGAACATGCATCTTAAAATCAGTTCCTCACTGTTCTCTGGTCCTCCAGAGAATGCATCGCCTTTGCATGGGTTTGTGGGAAGGTGTGCGGAGGTGTGTCTTCGTCCCTCAAACGAAAAGACTGACAGAGCTGATGCAGAATTGAGGTTTTGTAGCTGAGCTGAATTTTTGCTGTGACTGAGGGTGGCCCCCCAGCTTCTGTTTAGACAGGAAACGCATAAATATGCAAACACTTGTAACCCATTATGCAAACTTCAGCTGCACATTTGAGTCCTTTGAACAGCTGCCACCAAATGTCATATCTGTTAAACACATTTCTCTTGGCATCTGCAGCTGAATCCTCTCCCTTTTGTACTTGTTTTTAAGGCTTAGAAAAACTCCTAAACCTTTAAGCCCTGCTTTTCTGCTTTTTTTTTTTTCCATGTGAGCTTCTCACATCAATCCAAATTTTCTGGCTCACATTAACTTATCCTTGTTCAGGGTCCACTGCGACATGACTTTGAGGCGCCTGCTCGGCTGCCTGTCCCTTCAGAGAACACTATGCGGTCATTAGTCCGCAGCATGTGCCAAATTCTTGGTACAGCTTAACTTGATGGGCAAGTGGAAGCATTCACTTCATCTTTTTCCTCTTATGCTCACACACGTCTACAGTTACACACTAAAGCCGTGTCTGGAGTTCCACTGAAGCCACTAGTTTTCAAATGTGTAGCTCCAACGTACCTGATGAGTAATCTAATTATCATTAGTACCTGCTAATACTGGCACTTAAGTGTGTGCGTGCGTGTTCTTTCCTTCTTTTTAAGCTTGTGTTGTAATAAAAATGAATTGGAAGTCCAAGATATGTGTTTAATTTTCCACATTTAAACAACATTCTTGACAGTGGAATGAAATACTTTGTCTGTCTGTGCATATATCAAACTTTGCGTGTGCTTGATGAATGTGTGTGTGTGTCTTCGTATCCTCCAGGTATGGTCATTTTTCAGGTATCAACAGGAAAGTCCAGCTGACCTACCTCCGAAACGGCCAACCTAAAGCCTCCAGTGAAGAAGAAGGTACAAATAAACACACACATTTTATATTGTGGCGTGTGGGGGCTGTGTCACAAGTCAGTGCTCTGTTATGTTGTGCAATAGATCATAATGACGTGTTGAAACCGCGGGTTTGTCCAAGTCAGAAGGGACAGATTGATCACCTACAGCAAAGGGATCCTCTAACGTTCCAAGATTTAAGGACTTGGAGGCAGGAGGAAAAAAATAAATCTTGTGTTTAATCGTCCAACACAAGTAACAGTAAAAATATGTGAATAAGAGCAGCTTTATTGTACACTCTCCCCTCTTCTTCTGCTTTGAGGTTAGAAACCTTTTCTTCGGTGTGCTGCACAGGAACTGCTGAGCATTCACAGAGCACAGAGGACAGTTGGAGTCGAGTTGAGCGTATACATGCAGGACTGATTTGACTCTCAACTGCATTATCTTGGTCTGTTAGTCCAGCTTTGAGTGGTTGGATTGCATATGATTCCAGCTCCACTAACGTGCTCACATGCGTTTTTGATGTCTGGCTTTGGTCTGACTAAGACAATAATTCGGCGCTTACTCTCTTTGGTTTTTCTTACAATTTATTCAGATGTTGGGTCATTCTCTCTGCGCACATAGAGAAGCTTCCAGGAAGAGAAGAACTTGTGACCCCAAGCGAACCAAATTCTCTTTTCAGCTGTTGTAATTTGTGAAACAACAAAAACCCAAATCTATATTATATAAAATGCTTTGCTGCTAAAACTGTCTGCTGCTGCTTTTCCAGACTTTAAGAAGGATGCTCCGTCTCTGCTCCTGGTGCTGAAGTGGGGTGGGGAGCTGACACCTGCGGGCCGGGTTCAGGCTGAAGAGCTGGGCAGGGCTTTCCGCTGCATGTACCCTGGAGGTCAAGGTACCAACCAGACACACACACACACACACACACACACACACACACACACTTACCAGTTGATGCAGTCAGAAAGGATTAACTACCTTTTCTCTATAAATTTTTTAACCGTTCATCTTAATGTTGGGGAACGCTATGACCTGTCAGCTGACATCTCACAGAAAGGTGGGCTTTGGAGGATTATTTTAGAGGCAGATTTCCAGGCTTTTAGCAGCCAATGCGTGATTTTTGGTCAAGAGTAAATTACAAATACAAAGGAATTTAAACTGTTCTTGAATTAGAAAATGTAAAATGAGTTGTAACGATAAAATTGTGGAGGGCGAACTCTGCGGTAGCCTTCATAACTTTGTTGACGCCATTACAAGTTCCAATCATACAGTTGGGCTACTAGATAAAAACTTCTTTGAGCCACTGTTTACCATAAAGGGAATAATCATTCTCAGTTTAAACAAAAAAAAAATAACCTGTTAGAATTATGTTAATAAATAGATTGCAGATCATCTCATCATCAATCTCATTACATTTAGATTCTCAAAGTCAAAGAAGGATCCTTAACAGCTAAGTTTCTTGGACTTTGCGTTATCAAGTCTCATATAATCTCACATAATACTGTCCGATAAGTGTTTTCGAATCCAAGAAAGGAGTCTTTCGAAACCTAAGAAGGACTACATTTGACTTTGAGAAGCACCTATTGTTTCCATCAGTGACTCTTCAGATACTTCCTTGTTTGACCCTGACTGTTCCCTCCTGACTTTGTCATTCAAGCTGTTGTCTTCGTTGTTCACTCAAGGCCATAAATGTGACTGGAATAAAGTTAGCACGTGTACGATTCCATCAAGCTCAATCTGCTTGAGTTAAGATTGCATTATCAACACAGGCTTTTTCATTCTGACTCTTTTTGGAGTCACAGATAAAACAACCACGCAGTGTCGCAGCGCGAGACAGACACAGTTGGTACTTTATTGGTTAGACCTGTCAAATGAAACGCAATCCTTTCCATCATCTCAGCTATAGATTTTACCTTTACAAAGAAGGGAAACTTTGGTTTTAATTGATGCTGTCATTTTTATTTTGCTCTGCTTATTGTTGAACTTTGTTTTCTTGTCTTTGAGAAGTTGAGATTCATGATGCCATTTGAAAGTGATTATTAGCCCAGTTTAACAGTGACCCATAGTAAATGTAAAATTACATTAACACTGGTATCATAAAGCTTTCTACATGAGAAAGGTGAGGCTGAGCTGTTGAATTGGATTTAGTATGAATAAACGGTCACATAACAAGATGGTAAGGGAGTGTAGGTTCTAATTATATTTTTAGGAGTAACTGTTTCCAGGTTGAAAATACTACTCACGCTGCCATCTAGCTGCTCCTACATGTTGCCCGCTACTTGCGCAGTGCTTGCTAGTTGGCAGCTGTGTATCACCACGATAAAGTTGGTTGTGGACTACAGCACAACAACATGCAGTCTTGTTTTTCCTTCATTAAAGATTGAGTTGGGAGACTCTGATCCTTTAAACCAGTGCTTCTCAAAGTGTGGGGCGCGCCCCACTGGTGGGGAACGGAGACATGGCAAGTGGGGCGCGACAAACGGGAGGATATTTTAAATTTTATGCCCATCTTAAATGCTTTTCTTTATTTACAATAAAGATAATTCACTAAACAAAACACCCACACACAAACAAAGTAATAATGAATGGCTAAAATTATGAGAGAGCATTGGGAGACCGGGAGAAAAACGTAACCTGGAACTAAAGTGCAAAAACTGATTGACGTCGGGTTGTTTTTTTTAGAGATGCTTAACTCGAATCTTTTGGGTGATCCGGGCTGATCGGATCATTTCGAGGAGGGGATCCTCGAAATGATCCGATCACTTGAGTCACGTATTAAAAAAAAAAAAAAAAAAAAAAAAAAAAACTTTCTGCTGTTTAGTGGCTATGCGCCTCGCCTTTTTTTTTTTTGTCCCATTTATCAATTCATTTTGATAAATCTAAGAGCAGCCTACGGCTACAAGTTCATTCATTTATTTTTGTCAAGTAATAATTCAATGCCATTTTATCTGAAAGCCAGACAACAGCTAGTGTGTGCATTTACACAGCGACAAATGTGGTAGCATTAGGTGAGGCAATGCTGAGTTTAGACCTACAAGTAAACAACATGGAATGATCTTGCCCTCCCTATATCACTAAATGATTCTTTTTCAACGACTGTACAAGATGCATGAAGCCACGCTAACCGAGCCTGTAGCGAGCTACAGAGGCTTCAGCAGTCAGATGGGTTGACGAGTCGACAATCCTTGCTGCCGGCAGAATCGAAACTTAAAATGATCCGAGTTGGCATGGATCCGCTACTTGCCCGTCTGACCGCTGAATCGCGGGCTCTGGGTGACTCAGCGGGTCAGACGGGCAAGTAGCGGATCCGTGCCAACTCGGATCATTTTAAGTTTCGATTCTGCCGCGTGACTCGTCTGGCCGTGAGTCACCCAGAGCCGGCATGATTCGCCAGACTCAGGCACCCGCTTCCACACAGAAACAACTCAATATACGATCTGACCGAGCAAGGATCCGTCAAAGTGGCTGGCTTAACTAGAGAAAAAAAATGCAACGCTACGAAGTTGGAACATAAGTGGTGGTGTGGCTCATTTATACAACTAAGAGTTGCGAGCGAGCAGAGAGATAGAGCCGAGCGCGAGCAGAGTGAACCGTTCGAGCAGTTACGAGTCAGTGGGGATTCGTCCCGTCCGGACGGATCGCAAGTCCGGACGGATCAGTAGGGGGCATGGCTCACTTAACCGGCTCGTGACAAACGGGGCGGGAGTTAGGTTTCGTTTCACTCAGTGTGTCTGTGACTGTGTTCGTGACTGAACACCATGCTTGAGAAAGACCGTAGTCTAGTAGGCAACTAAAGAGGGAACACACACACACACACACACATATATATATATATATATATATATATATATATATTCCGGTTTAATCTTTTTTTTTATTTTTTTTTTAAGGCGGATCAAATGCATGCCACCATCCGGTCTGCCCGGGTGACGTATTTATCCGGGTTGAAAACCGGATAACCCGGATTTTGTTACAGCTCTAGTTTTTTTGCGGCTGGACAGCAAGGTAGCAGGTAGCTAACTGTGAGCAACATGGATACATTTGTGGCTCGGAAGTTATGAGTCATTGTCTCCATTAACTCGTTCACTGACTCACCGCTGCTACTGTTAGCTAACTGTTAAGAGGAGACATGCCACACAACTATTATTCTAACTGCAATTGCGTAAATGTATAAAGCTAATTGCTGTATTAGCTCCGTGGCTGAAGCGGAGCTCACAGCTCACAGCTCATAGCTCACTCTCCCTCCCAGCTCGTAGAGCCCCTCCCATACCCGAGAAACTCGCCAGCTCTCTGCTCCGCACAGTTCAGGACTCATGATTCAGGACTCATGATTCAGAACTCATGATTCAGAACTCATGATTCAAGATTCGCCGTTCATAGCTCACTCGCTCTCCCTCGTAGAAACTCACTGCTCCACACGGTTCAGGACTCATGATTTATACCCGACTCACAGCTCACAGCTCCCGCTCCCTTCCGGGTTTATTTTGAAGGAAGCGGGATCTGTACAATCTGTACATAATTATCTTATTTTAATGGTGCAGTGTTGAATGTTAGAGTATTATTATTTCTTCACTATTGTTTAGGTTAGGCCTATGTAAATGTTCTATTTGTGCACAGTTTCATACATTTTATTATAATTTTAATATAATTATATATTATTACAATTGCACTGTTTCGCACTGAATGTTAATTTATTGGCTATTTGGGTTATTTGAATTTATTTAGAGAGAAAGAAAGAAAAATAAATGTTTGGCCTTGGAGACTTCTGGATTTTTAGCCTTCTTCACAATGATTTGGGACGTGGTTTGGAACTTGTTTGTAAATTACTCTGGGTGATTGATTCACGTGACTCGAAAACCCGATTCATTTTAGTGAGTGACTCATACAAACTCGAGTATCCCATCACTATAACACACCCCTGTCACGTTAACAAGCCACTGGATTTCTTTAAAAGAAAATCGACAGCAGGAGCAACGCATGGTAAAGGCTGCTTCGGTTAACAGTCAAGCACAAATGGCCTCACACAAAGTTGCATACAGAATCCCACAATGCAACCACATGCTTCTCAGCTGTGGCATCTCTGAAAACAAAACACAGATCTCAGCTCAACATTGAGCATGACTTAAGAGTGGCAGTTTCAAGCCTGTAACCACGTTTTGAGAAGTTGTGCAGAGCAAAACAGGCTCATTGCAGCCACTAATGCAGGGATACATTTTAGTTTTTTTTGTTTTTTGCACAGATTGCAAATGAAACGCTTTTATTTTCTCTTTTTGAACTTTGTGTTATTTGATGTTATTGATTTTGATTCATTATAAAATATGATGTTACTTGGTGTTAGTTCAATCGAGTTGAAATGTAATTTATCAATATTTTTGTTGGGGCGACGGCGGCAGGTGGGGCTTGGAAATCCCCACTTGTTCAAAGTGGGGAATGACCAAAAAAGTTTGAGAACCACTGCTTTAAACCGAAGGAAAATGTGATGAATAAGAGAAGAAACCTGTCAGTCACCTGAAAGTTTTTCTTCCACTTTATCTGCTGAGTCCTTAACTGACCTATGTTACTCATTTGTATTCTTTTTTTTTTTTTTCCCAGGCTTTCCTTCTTAATGCTTAGTTTCATAGTGCATGCAAAACATCTCCCAAACTGCCCAAACAACCTGAAGCAGAACTAAAAGTCAATGCAATGATGAGATGCAACCTATCCCTTTGTTGCTTCTTTTTTTTCCTGAAAAGAAGGCAGCCTTTCCCATCCCAGCCACTGTTTTCATGCCTCTTTCTTCACCACAACGTTTGAACTCAATTAACTCTGCTCTTCTCTTCTTACCTGTCGTTGCGCTGTGTACACTACTAGCCAGTAATCGCCGGTCCCTTGGCTGTGAGTCCCCTATTGACTTTGGTAAGAGAAGGGTTTCCTGGCTGTCACCTCTCCGCCACTCCTCTCTCATTATGCGCGTTTGTCGCTCCGTCCACTAACGTGATCTGTCCTCATCTCATTGTGATTTTGGTTAATCACTCCCGGCGACTTGTCCTGTTTGCCTGACACTGAGATTGCTGTGGATTGCTTGTGTTGTCGTCAATGTGCTGTGGAGCTGATCCACACAGCAAATGTTGCTTTGTTTACTGGTTCAAGCATTCATGGGCCGGTAAAGTGACTGCAGTTCTGCTAACGCGGATCATCTCGCACTAATCTAATTGCATTTTTAATTTAACTTAACTTTTGTTTTTTTATGTTTTTTTTTTTTGCCCATATTTTCTTTGAAAATAGCCAATTCATATTTGCCTGCATTGGAGCTTGGAACAAGTCCCCATCACATTTTTTTTTTTTTTTTTTTTTGGGTCAAAAAAGGAATGAAAGCACAATATATGGATAGGATAACATCAGGCTACCTGGCTGTACTCTGGAGGGACATGCATGAAGCATCAGTGTGATTTGATCTGTAGCATTAGGATGCATCCACCCCCTAAAGACTGAAAATCTAAATAAAAACACTGGTTTGCAAACCACTTAAGCCAATATTTCACTCACAATAGAACACAGAATGTTGAAAGTGAGACATTTTGCTAATTCATGAAAAAGATTAGCTGGTCTTAAATTTGATGGCAGCAGAACATCTAAAACAAATTGGGGCAGGGCCGTGTTTCCCACTGTGTAGCGTCTCTTCTTTTAACAACAGTCTGTAAATGTCTGGGAACTGAGAGTGAAAAACCGGTTATAAGACCTTTGGGAGCAGAATGTTGTTCCATTCTTGTCTGACTGGGCTCGACAGTCCTGGATCATCCAGGACCGGGAGTCTTCTATTTGGAAAGTCACGCTGTTGTAACAGATGCAGTGTGCGGTTTAGCATCGTCTTGTTGAAATATGCAACAAGTCTTCCCTAAAAAAGATGTTATGTAGTTCTAAAACCTGTATTTACCTTCCCGCATTGATGGAGCCTGTCTAGATGTATAAGTGGCCATTTCCATGGCTCAGGCAACCTGTGTTCACAGGTAGGGGTTTCTGGGAGAGTAGTGCGCTCATTTCCACGACAGAATCCTGACTGTTGAAGATTACAGGTGCCCAGTGGTGATATCCCACAGAGATGTCAAAGAGATTCTCAAAAGTCTTTTATGATATCATGGACTGTAGATTATGGAACACTCAACTTTGCGTTGAGGAACATTATTCTTAAAATGCTTCACCTGGTGTACACAGTTTTTTGCAGATTGCCGAAACCTTTACTTCTAAGAGACTCTGCCTCTATGAGGTGCTCTTTTTACACCCCGTCATTTTAATGACCTGTTGTTATTTACTATAATTACCTGCAACATTACCCTTTTCCAGCCTTTTGTTGTTCTGTCCCTTTTTTTTTTTTTGTGACGTGTTGCTGCCATCAAATGTCTCGCTTCCAACAAGTTTTCTATGTTCTACTGTGTATAAATATAGTTTCATGCTACATTTTATTTAGTGTCCCAACTTTTTTGGCTCTGGTTTGTATGTTAATCACATAAAAAAAAATGTATTTTGTCTCTTACAAAAAGGTAATCTAGTGTATTTGGTTTAATCTGCAGGGGTGCTCATGAATTTCGGGGGTTTACTCGATGTATATTCACTTCACTTTCACTTCATTTTATTCACAGCCTAAACCACAGCATTCAAGTTTACATTTAAGGGAAATGAAGCATCAAAATCTTACAAAGCAGTTTGAGAATCATGCATTTGAACTGAAATTGATGGCGTATCTGCACAGGTGCTGTATGTTTATTGTTCAATGGAAATCTGTGGTACTTTTGGGCGTAATCGGCACATCTATTTTTTTTTTTTTTTTTATTTATTTATTTTTTTTACTCTCTTATCTTTCAACTATCGACTCAGCCCTCTCTTGAAAATTACTACACTGAACATGTCACTCCTGAGACCAGACCAGTTAATGGCCGTGCTCCGCTTTCTGTGCCATCCATCAGGTGACTATGCTGGGTTTCCTGGCTGCGGCCTCCTGCGCCTGCACAGCACTTACCGCCACGATCTGAAGATCTACGCCTCTGATGAGGGCAGGGTGCAGATGACAGCAGCAGCTTTTGCCAAGGTAACTCCGTCGCCCCACCAGGGTTACTAAACTTTCTTTTCAAAAATATTCTTAAATCTCTCTTCTTTTTTTCCCACTTTAAGTTATTTTCTCTTTATTTCTCACATTATAACTACAGTGCACTCTTTCTGGTGTCTCTGCAGGGCCTGCTGGCTCTGGAGGGGGAGCTGACTCCAATCCTGGTTCAGATGGTAAAGAGTGCCAACATGAACGGACTACTGGACAGTGACAGTGACTCTCTGACTGACTGCCAACAGAAGGTGAAGGCCAGGCTGCATGAGATCATGCAGAAGGATCAGGAGTTTACACAGGAGGACTATCAGAAGGTATTTGTCAAGCGCTGAATCATAAAATGAAAGTTTGAATAGCCTCATTTGATAAAACAAATGTTGCAACTTCCTCTGGTTTTTTATTTATTTCTTTTAGTAAGTTTGGGTAAGTTCAGTTTAAACAGTCAGACGTGCTTCTTAAGTCTTGGCTGATAAGATTATCCAAGTCCCTCCACATTTAATTCTTTGATTCTTTGTTTTCATTGTTTCCCAGTTGGCCCCAACAAGCAGTCCATCGCTGGTGAACTCTATGAAGGTCATAGAAAATCCAGTCACAACCTGTGACAAGGTGTATGCGCTGATCCAGAGCCTCAACTCGCAGATCCGGAAGAGACTGGAGGACCCCAAGTCTGCAGGTAGGGTGAAACAGCTGAACAACTGAAGCAAGCCTTCTCTTTTAGTTTCTATGGCAAGAATAAGATATATTCAGGAAAGGTTCAAATCTCACGATGTTGTTTATTTTAAGCTTCACTGGAAGATGTTAGGATTGATCATCCAGTGCTTCTCTGCAGACTTGCAGCTTTATCACAGTGAGACATTGGAGCTGATGCTGCAGCGCTGGTCCAAGCTGGAGAGAGACTTCCGCACGAAGAACGGGCGCTACGACATCAGCAAGATCCCAGACATCTACGACTGCATCAAATACGACTCGCAGCACAACGCTTCGCTTGGCTTGGAGGACAAGTTGGAGCTGTTCAGACTGTCTCGTGCTCTGGCTGACATAGTCATCCCACAGGTTAAAGCAGATCTGTGTTCTTAAACTCTGCATCGGGTAGTTGTAGTTGACAGCATGTTTTTCTGAATTGTTTGTTTCTAAGGCTCCATCTCTCTCGCTATCTCTAACCATGTCTATGTTAAAAAGAAACGGATGTTGATATTTAAATGGCTCTTTGCTTTTCCACATAAATCCCATCAGGAGTATGGCATCACCAAAGCAGAGAAACTGGACATTGCTCAGGCTTACTGTGTTCCTCTGATGAAGAAAATCCAGCTGGACCTGCAGAGGACGCACGAGGATGAGGCCGTCAACAAGCTGCACCCTCTGTGAGAATAGTCATTGAAGCCCCCCCCGTGTCTTTGAGCCCTGGAATAATGATTCCTCATATTACTTCTTGTTCAGGTATTCTCGGGGGGTGATGTCTCCTGGTCGTCATGTTCGCACACGCCTTTACTTCACAAGCGAGAGCCACGTTCACTCCCTGCTCAGCATGTTCCGCTATGGAGGACTTCTGGATGTATGCGCTGTTTTGTTTATTTCATCATTCAGATTTTTTTGTTTTGTGTTTGTTCTTTGCATATCTTCTTCTGATGGGCATTTAACAGGACTACCCAGGACAATGACTAACTTCTCGTGATTATAGTATTAGAAAGCATTGGACTAACTGAGGTGTTCGTGCATGCTTCATGGCTTTTTGATTTTGTGTGGGTTATCAGGAGGTGAAGGACCAGCAGTGGAAACAGGCGATGGACTACCTAAGCGCTGTAACTGAACTCAACTACATGACGCAGATAGTCATCATGCTGTATGAAGACAACAACAAGGTCGGCCTAGTGCGCATGGCGTCACTTATTCATTCCGCTACAGCTTCATTTTCTGGTTTACAGATTCCTTCAAGGACTCTCTTGTGTGTTTGTGTGTATGTGCTGAGCAGGACCCCTCCTCAGAGGAGCGTTTCCATGTGGAGCTTCACTTCAGTCCAGGAGTCAAAGGGTGCGAGGATGAAGAGAACGTGCCTCTTGGCTTCGGATTCCGCCCTGCTTCCTCAGAGGTGTGTCGGTGTGTTTTTTTTTTTTTTTGGGGGGGGGGGCGTTATAAAGTGCTTGTGCTAGTTACTACATTATTAATATTTTTTTCTTTAACATTAGAAGATGCATAAGAGTTGAGAAATTATATGAATGATCCGGTCATTCATGCGTGTATCTTCGTGGTTGTTACTGCAGCTGCCTTTCTACCACTTTTGCACATTTTGGTAAACTTTGTACCTAAAATTAAGCCAATTTTTGCGAACTGCTGCAACAACATGGACAAAGTTTAAAGGTACTTCATTAGCCGCTTTCGGACAGAGTCGTTCTAAGAACGCAGTTATCAGAACTGTCCTACTCGAATTTCGTTCTGATAACTGTCCTTCTGTTTCAGTCTGCATTCGCACATGAGTCGGGACCTGATAGGGACTGATGCGCTGCGCGCAGCCGTCTGCATCAGTGACGTGTTACGTTAGCCGTTTAGCGCTACATTCAACAACAAAACAAAACCCGTAAAAGTAGGAGAGAAGAAAAAACACCACAAAGAAGCTAATATGGAGAGCGGGGAGGCCACCGTGTTCATGGTCTGCATGATGGTGATATTAATCATGGACGATCACATCAGGTGTCTAATATCAGGCTGGAAGAGCACACAGAGAGAGTCAGTAGATACTTTTTCATTTCATGAAGGAAGAAAGGAGAGCAGAGCGCTGCAGACAAATGAGACCAGTGTAAGTTTAACTTATTAAACACCCGCCGGTTGTGTCTGTGTCATATGAGGAAACATTTCAGCCGTGATAGCATGACATGGGGCGTAGCTACCGACCACCAAACACCTCCGTCAGATGCGTTCTATAGACCATGAAAAGACCCGACCTCGGAGAAGGAGCTAAATAGTTATAGGAACTAAGGGAGAAAGCCCCGAGTTCCTGTGTGTCCGAACACAGGAGAAAACGGCCCCGCGGATTAAAAGGTTATTAGAACTGCTAAAGGTTCCTAAAGTCCGAAAGCGGCTATTGTTACATTTAGTTCTTGGTAATAACCTAACATCTAACTCTGCCACTAGTAGGGATACCATTCAATCGTGAAGTAAAAATCTGCAAAAAATAAAAGGGGGAATCCATTGAATTGTTTGAAGTCACTGCAGGGTGGTAATTCAGTAGAAAAAGAGAAAAAATGCAAACAACTTAAGTGGGCATCAGTTGGAGGATAAAAGGAGAGGGCTCTTCCTCAGTTAATCACTTGGAATATCTGGCATATTGTATCATATCTGAGTCATGTCATTTTAATCTTTGCTGGGTCCGAAACGGTGTGTCTATGTGTCTCTATATGTTGCGCCGTGTCGTCTGAAACAGCATATTATTGAACCACACCCAATCCATTCAAGTACTTCCCAGCTCCCAATCTGTAGCAACTCTTCTTTTATGGTGCTTTAGCAGTTTTTTGTTTTCTTCTCTGCTCGCTGCCCATCTTTCGCCGCAGGCTGAAAACCCACCTCTTCAGGAAACACTACCCTGATCCGCCCTCTTAGGACATCATCTGCTTCGTCCTAGCTTCTTACGCACTTATTTGTTTCCTAAATTGTCTTTGTTTTCTAAATTGTCTTCCCATCTGTCTAGGTACCTGACTTATTGCACTTACTCTAGCACTAGTTTTGCTCTTAGCTGTTTGGTTATGGAAGGAAATGCACTTATGATTTCTTGTGACCTGAGGTTCTTTTGCCTACCAATGTTGAACGCACTTATTGTAAGTCGCTTTGGATAAAAGCGTCTGCAAAATGACCGTAGTGTAATGTAATGTAATGTTATAGCGGAACCGTCTGGTATGAGATGTATTCATAAAATGCTTTTAAAGTGATGCTGGGGTCAAGAAATAAACAGAGCTGCATGATCCACTATCCCATCATTACAGAAACAGTTTTGCTCTTCAGATAAGAAATCAAGTTTCAGTTGTGTTCATCCACATAGAGGATTAAACTAATGTCTGAATGTGGCTAAAAATAACGTTTTCTGCGATAAACATTTTTTGTGATAGATAGTTTTAGTAATCGTGTGTTTTATAGTTGACTGATGCTACTGACAGTGCACCAGCCACAGGTTTGCTTCAGTGGCTTTTTTTCTTTAGAGAAGACTTTTTGAAAGGTTCATCTTTTCCTTTTCATTTCATATTTTCTAACCAATCAGAATGAAGACAAAAAGCCGGATCAGGGCAGTCTGGAGGACCTCTCCCAGGACCAGACAGATGAGGCACTTCTTGTCTCAGAGTCAATTAATATCCAGCGAAGATCACCCATGATTCGCAATCGCAAGACAGGCTCCATGGAGGTACCACTCTGTAGTGATAGTCTTAGCAATAGGCAGCGCGTAATGACTGTGTGTTTTTCTATGGAAAGTACAGCATAGCATTTTACTGTTATCTCTTAAGGTGAGCGCTTCTTTGTTTTTCTTTAACGTCACAAATGCAGTGGTTTTATTTAGACATTGGGTCCCTGAATAAGTGTGGTAACCATTTCAGTCTTAACCCCTGATATCCATAGGTCCTCTCTGAGACCTCCCCCACACATTCCTCCAAAGGCAGCACCTCCCATCGACTCTTCCAATCGTGCTCGCGCCAGTCTCCTGAGATCAAACCAGCCGGTGGCCTAGGTGGGCATCTAATTTTTGATGTGTGTGTGTGTGAGGGGGAGAGTGTTTGTTCTTTACCTGTGTGTGTGTTACAGATACCCTGATCTCATGGCACATCTATTTCCACTCCTCATCACAAGCGCCAACTGTTTTTTTTTTTTTTCTTCACTCTTCCACCTTTCCATACCTCTTTTAGACCCTCCCTCATTTCTATGTGCATGCATTAGAACCCCTCCTCTTTCTGATGGTCGCATAGCTTCCAACCCAGCTTAGTTTAAGATCAAACAGGATCAGACTTCAAACTATTCAGGCAAGAGGTCAGCAGGGAGGAGTTGTGTTCGCAGCCAGCAGCAGGATTTCTGGTGCTCATTGACATAGTGATATTCCCTCTTGGTGATGAGGCAACTACATAGGTGAGCATGCTATAGGTGCTTCGATTTCTCAATTTTTAATTTTTTTTGCCAAGGCATACACAGGAAATTAATGTCAGAGGTTCAGACTGAATCATTTAGCTCACCAGTCACTGATGTAGGTCCATCTGGTTAATCTAAGTATTAAACATTACATTAAAGAGTTGACTTGAAGGTCTGAATTGCTTCCATATTCCACCTATAAACTCTAAATTCTCTGAATTACATAGTAGTTGTTTTAATGTCATTATGATTCATAGTAATGGGGTGTGGGACAGTATATGTTGCAAAAGACCTCTGTTACAGTATGCGTTGGAAGTAATCAGTTTGTCCAAAGATTTTATGCGATTTATGTTTAGTTTTTTTTTCTTATTATAACTTTGATCTTTTCAGTGGATAGAGGGCAGAACTGTGCACCAACAGCACAGTCGAATATAAAAGGTATTTTCTGTGTAAACGCAGGCCATATTCCAAACATTTCATTTGTTTTATGGACCTTGAAAATGCTAACAGCTGAAACTGCAATGAGAAGGTTAGGGCAACATTTAAAACAATTTGATATAAATATCGGATCTTTGCATTGGAAGGTCTTCACCCTGCCTGGATGACCAGTAACCACTGATTTACGTGGTCTTTCTTTTTTTTTTTTTTTAGGTGAAGGGGGTCTAATCAAAAAAGCTTCTGTACATAAAATGTGTTGCACAGCAATTCAAAGATCTATCCTACAATGAAAGGATTCATGTAGGTGCAGTGTGATCACTTTATGTTTTTCTATATTGATCAGCAGCTGTATGTTGTACGTGCACCTCATTCTAATAAGGGTTTTTCCTATTTGATAACACCTGAAGCACAATCAAAACCATATTTTTGTGCTTTCTCGACTTCAACATGGTTGACGGCCGATGCTTATTAGTGAAATTCTGTGTTTGTTTTGATCCAAAGCTGTATAAAATGCAGTTTCTCCTATTTAGCTCTGTGGGTCTTTACCCAAATCAAAGAACCAATTAAGAAATCTTCTCTGCAAGCACAGTTCCTAAGAGAATGTAAGCACTAACGATGCACTAAGATGATGACACTCGCAAGCATGAACGGCTGCCGTCTTAATCAAGACGTGTGGAGAAAAACTGTGACAACAGAGAGTGGAATAGATTTGTACAACATTTAACTGCTTTCTGATTTTGAACTCAGTCACCAAGCAGTTCAAGATATCCTTTGGAAAAGTTATTGATTATTTTAGTCTTAGTCTTTAGTTGTTGTTTTTTTGCATACTTAGAGCTATAATTTCATAATTAGAAATCTGAAGGGAAAGGAAGCCAGTAATATATTTATGAAAAGAAACGGCTCATGACATCAAACGAGCCCCGTGTGAAGCCTCTCTTTAGTCTCGGAGTGCAGCCTGTCCGTTTGTCATGTGCAGTACGTTTGGGGCTGCTGAGTGATCCTCTGTTTTGCAACGGCACCAGCAGCACTGACGAGAGCAGCAGGTGTCGCCTACAACCCGTCGGCACGCTGGATTTCGTACCTTCGGCCTGTTTTTAGAGCTGAGTTTTAGATGCAACACCATCTTCATCATTCCTGTCTTCTTTCAATTCAAAAGAGAAAACCTACTCTCCATGTGGTCTATAAACTAAAAAAATGTTTCTCACCTTTCTGAGGCTGTTTTGCATTCACAACTTACACATTCTGTTTGCACTTGTGCAACCACGTTTACCCTTATTTACGTAAGCACACATGCAGGTCATACCGATGCTGTCACTGTTGTGAAAACCTTGTAACTTGCATGCAAACCTTCCCATGAATAAGTTGGATTGTTTTTCAGTTGGACAAGAAACCGACTGAAGTGTTTTTAACTGTGTTTTGAATTAAAGTGTAAAACAGTCATCCACACTGTAGTTGCAGGGCTTTCACCCGTCTTCCTTCACAAACCTTATCCTCTGCAGTGTAAGCATACTCAGGCCCATAGTAACAGGTTGTTAAGAACAATACCTGCATGGTGTGTACATGAAAAAAATACTCACCACTCACACTTCCATCCCTCCCACCCGCACTCCCCCGGCTCCCCCTCACACAGGGTCACTCTGCTCTGGCCTCTTCAGTGCCTCTTCCCTCGGTGTGTCCTGTAGCGCCCCCAACCTGCGGGACTACGTCCGCACACACCACCACCACCACCGAAAACCACCTCTGTCCCCCGGCAGTCTGCCATGCAAGATTGGCATGTTTGGTATGTTCACCGTGGTGTTTGTCCTCTTCCGTGGGGTTGGGTGTTCTTATCTCCACCCGTTTATTTTTTATTTTTTTAAAGCTCTCCAAACTATTTCTTTTTTCTGACTTTTGTTTTCCTCCTGCCTTTCCCCCCTCAATCTTAAAATGATTGGACCTTCTGGAACCCCCCCCCCTCCTCTTTCTTCCATTTACTTTCCCAGAACAATCCAGCAGTTTAAACACGCTGCAGATTTCTCGAGTGATTCCCTTCTCCCTGTGTACAATGATGGCACTGATTTGACAGCAGAGTGATTGGCTGTGCAGCCAAATGCATGCAGGCATATATTGGAATGTGTGATGATTGTTACTTTTCCACATAAAACAGGATCACATCTCTGTCAGCTTGGGTTCAAATGTGTGGACATGTTCCCTCTCTGTGCATGTTTTGGTTCTGTGCGCACAAGATCTTTGAAAGGAATTCCATAATCCGTACTAAAGAAGTTTTTGTGGCGGGAAGCCAGAATGTTTTGTTTTTTTTCTTTGAATTAATCACAATTTGCAGTAATCCTTACATTAAGAAACTCAGCCTGTTATTTGGAACAATATTCATTAATCCATCTTAAAATAAGCCAGTCTTATTTTCTCTACATGGCTTTTTCCTTCATGCTGTTTATGCTGAATATAACAGGTTGAGTGAGAGAAGATCGTTTTACTTACTCGAAATATGTACTTGCAAATTGATCTGAACGTTGGCAGAGGTGCTGGGATCTTTTGTTCACCCACTGCAGGATTTAAACACGACTCTGAGCTGCTTGGTTTCGTCCACTGGGTGTCACTCTGACTGCAAGGCTACACACTGCCAGTAACAAACGAGCACTTTCCTTTCTCAGCTGTCTTGCATCACGATACGTGCTGCTGTCTGTGAAACAGGCGATGGTTTGGACTGACGTCAGGGCTGTTCATTTAAAGAGAGATGGCAGCATCAGCACCACAAATTAGCTTGTTGTTGCTTGAGAGATGATAGAGTATGAGTCAGACCTGAGGATGACCTGCAGTGCTGGTGGTAAGTGTGCTTCAAAGAGTTGATGATTTCCAACCAGTTTTGTCTGCACCTCTTCCCAAGCAAATTCATTCTTTTGAATTGATTTTCTACTTGAAGCAATTTGTTCCACTTTGTTATGTTAGAGTAGATTTATTATATTTATTTTCATACATCTATTGACCTCTAGCTGGCCTGTTATTTACTTACTTCAAAGCCTCTGCAATCAACATTTTTGGGTATCACGGTTATTTCCACATTAAGGGGCTGCTCTCAAAATGAACCCACAGACAATTAACACTCAACAAAGCGGGCCCCTTCAGCTCTTCGGGAGCTTTAAACAGTTCATTTTTCAGGTTTATACGGCATGCTGCCTGCAGGTATTGCATACCTGAAACACATAGTGTATTCATAAAGGATCATTTTTTTTATTTTCTTAATGGCTAAAAACATTACTTAAGTCATGTATGGGCTGCTGTTTGTACCATTATAGTTAATGCAGCAATGATGGCATGAGATAATACTATCAGTAGGCCTGTCACAATGAACAATTCATCTGCAGTTATTTTAGATAATCACGACCATCACCTTCATTTGCTTGCTTGAAATAATTTAACAAAAGTGAAACTGACAAAAAAAAGTCACATTTCCACATTGTTTTACACCGTTTAACAGAGTTTGACTGCTTAACCGATAAGAGTTGAGAACCTTTTAATGATGTCATCTTATTGCATGCCAGAGACGGAGACAGTTAAACTGTCCATCACAATTATATTTTTTGGAAATATTCAGCCCTGAGCACTTCATAATTGTGACGGCCTTGGAGTAACTGCAGGTGTTCTTGTAGTTTTCTGCAACTGGATCGTTTAGAAGCCTTCATTCTGGGCTTCATCTTCAGTTTTTCATAAACATTGCTGTATTTTCATGTGAGTTATTAAAAAGATGGTACTGTTTATATCAGTTTAGCCTGATGTTGCTTAAGATAACTGGTTTCCTGTGTAAAGCCACCCGAACAGATTCTTCTCCTTCCACTCTCAGCACAGCCATGTCCCCGCCTTTCCCTTTGTGCCTGTAAGCTGCTGACTCACTTACAGCACGTCATGGTTAACATCTTAATGGCTTTTAAAAAAAACAATACTTTCCTTTGAGGAGGGCCACCAGAACAGGCCTGCAGCTGTAAGGGGTCTCATTCATCTTATCACCCCTGCTGAGAGCAATGCAGGTGTTGTACTGGTTAGAATAACTTTAGGAATAAAAAAACAAATGAGCGTTGATCATTTTCCAGCAGCTTTGAATGCTCACCTCACTTTCAGTTTATGAAAAGTGATGCACGAATGGGAGATATAAATGAAAACATGTCGAGTTTTATCTGCACACATTCTAATTTCTGGCTTTATATGCAGGATGAATCTGGCCCTCCTGAGTATGTAACGGATCAGGCCGGCCATAGACTGTTATCAAAAGATAGACGTAGCCTCCATCTTTAAAAAAAATTAAACCAATGCTGAAGTGCTTTAAGTTTGCTATCTCAGACTGAGCAAAAGTACACGGGGAAATTGCTCTACTTTTAACTTGAGTTGTCACCTGAGTTGCCAGCTTTATATCTTCAATACAGAATGATGTTTGTTTAGTAAATTCCTGTTTAGAGTCAAATCGGCAATAAATCAGAGTATGCATCAGGGCTTGGCTACTCAGTGATTGTGGTATTGTCTGTGGTTCTCAGTCAGATTTGATCCTCACTAAGGCCCAGTTTGAACAAAAAAAAAAAAACCTGTCAGCAGCTTAAATACTTTAAGCTTCAGGCTAGCATGTGGTGTCACAGTGGCTGTGAGCAGTTTTTTTTTTTTTTTTTTTTGTTTTGTTTTTTTTTTTTTTGCAGTCTATGCTTTAGAAGTATGTTAAAATGATGTTAAAAGGAAACAAAGGCAGGATAAATTCACTGAACAATGTCTGCCTGTGAGAAATGTCATTCAGATCAGGACTCAAGGTCACACTTCCTGCACGTTTACTGACACCCATCAGATGTCCTCCATAACCTCTTCTGTCACTTTCTCTAATTGCTTCAGTTTACTCAGTGATGACCTGAATTTTCTTTCATAATAGCTGGGGAGCATTCCTTGATGAACCGACAGGCCCTGTCTTTCTTTTTTGTTTCTCCTCTCCTCTTTTTTTTTTTTTTTTTGTTATGTCCTCTTAAAACACTCACAGGCTGACACAGATCCCAGCAGCCCCAGTAACACCAGTTACCTTTCTTATCTCCTCAGAGCTGTTCTCTATGCTGGCAGTAAAGAGATTTTCAGTGTCGTTTGCCAGGCATCCGACCAATGGTATGTCTGCTTTCATTCAAGTACTTTTCGACAATCCTCAAGTTTCCCTTTTATCTTGCATGACCCTTTTGTGGGAAAACATTTTCTCATGTTTTCTATTTTGGGGGTTTTGACATTTGACTGCGATAATTACATGAAATGGCTCCAAGTTTGTTTTTTTGTTTTGTTTTTTTTTCCCCCCAAGAGTTTCTGTTTCACCACACACCCTCGGTGTTTGTTGTCCCTTGTCTTGTTTTGGGCCCCTCACCTCTAACACCACCTGCTCTGCCTGCAATGTTTAATTTGAATTTCTGATCCTGCTGTTTCTTCACAGGACTCGTCTCATATGGAATGTATCTTCTTCCTTGCATACATTTCCATGTGTAGATAATCATTACAAATCCTCACTTGGACTTTATGTTAATTTTGAATCACTTATTTCATTCTTTGTTGGACTACAAATTTAAAGTGTCTGTCTCCATTCTGGCCACTCCGCCTAGAGCTCCTCTACATCATCGATGCAAGGTTTAGAAATGAGACCGGGAGCGCTCGGCAAAGATTAGATCCTCGGGGGAATTTTAAGCTGCTCTTTGATCTGCATGTGAGCTTCATTTCAACATGAGGAGGAGGAGCTCTGCACAGTTTGAGACAGAAACATACTGTATGCTTTGGGGATTTTATTTCTCCAATTATTTTTAGAAATGATTTGACAAATTCTGGTTTCAAACCTCCCGATGGGGCCTTCCTGTTTGGACTTTTATTGTTCACCCTGTGCCAGTGTGGGTTTTCTCCAGGTGCAGCTGTTAACTGTTTTTAATGGTTGATTGGCGATTCCAAATTGGTCCTTGTGTTTTTGTAGTTTGCTGCTGTGTGTTGTCAAGATACAATTTGCTTGCATGTTTTAATGAATCCTCTCACAGGTTTGGGCTCATTTGTGCTTCCAGGTGAAAGGCTGTCCCGGTTTTCTGTACATGCACCTGTGCCCTGCTGCACAGATGAAGCAAAACGTGCAAGTGAAATGCCTGAGAAAATTGTTGACTGTAAATGAATTGTATTTCACGCCAGCACTGTAGCATTTTGAGTACAAGCGTCCAATCTAAAAACAGAAAGGTTTATGGGTTTTCTAAAATGCTAAAAGGCTTAAATCTGTCATTTAAAAAAAATATATATATTATTTGAACTTTAATGTTACGGACACGTATCCAAAGAAATGATTTATCGGTGTTTTCACTGACCAAATTCACTGTATACGGAGAATATAAAAATCTAAATGTTTCACTTCTGCACAGAGTTGATATGCAGCTTCTTTCTTGCATAATACAGTTTCATGTTACATTTCTGGACGTGTCGGTGGACTGTATCGAGTGAAAACTGTTTTCCAAGGTATCCCCGAGTCCATGTGGCTGTACCGATCATAGTGGCGTGAGGGCTTAAATCTCCCAGTGTATGTGCTTGGCCTTTAGGTACTAAGGCTCCCTAAATATTTTCACAAAATGATGCACTATCGATGTTGAAACGCCAACATTCTTTACAATCTCACATTCAAAACCTTTTAATGGAAGTTAGAGTTTTAGTGGTGAGCCCTGAGCATCATCCCTTGAAAAGACTAAGCCTTTGATGGATTTTCCTTTTATACCCAGTATTGATACCCTCACCTTTTGTCTATGAGTTGTAGAGTTTTTAAGAATGATGTCACTTTTATTACTATAAACTATTCTTCATCTGTTTTTCGCCACTTTCCTCGACTGCAGCTTTGTTTTGAGAGTGTTGCTTACATCCAAATGGACTATTTATCAAAATTTATGAAAATCTCCATCTCCAAGATGGCCAAGTTCTTTTGTGAAAAGTCTTTCACTTCAATATATTCAATATAATATCTGTATCTGCAGTGAGATTACAGCACAATCTGCAATGCAAAGTTTTTATCTAGGCGATTGAGAGCTGCTGTGCGGCGAAAAACTGCCCTGAAGTATTTTAGTATTTTACACCAGTATCCGAGAAGTAGTCTGTTATCTATCAGCAGTTCCATTAGTGCTGGCTGCACTTGAATGTCGCCCGGACAGCAGGATGACCACATATTCAATGACGAGCAGAGTCATTGCCCTGTCTGTGAAGAAAATTGTGGCTAGCCAACATTTGTCTATAAAACATTTTCACTTGTATATTTCCCTCAGGGTTTAGACATACAATAATACATTTTTTCCAAAAGATGTCCAGTTTCTTGGAGGTGAAACACACCTTTTAGATGACTTTAAAGAAAAAGAAACACGCACACACCCCCAACCTGAATTCTGAAACAGATGTTCAGTGTGAAGTAATTACCACAGCATGTTGCAGCAATGCTGCTTTGAATGTCATTCCAGTAACCATTTGGTTTTATATACCTGTTAAACAGCACAGACAAAACTAATCAGCAAAAATGAGTTGTCCATAAGGAAATGCGTTAGTTTTGTTACCTTGTTACAATTTATTTTTTACCTTGTTGTGTCATTCTCACTTAGCCTTGTGATACCACAAGAAAAACTATCATTTTCAAGCTCGAACCTGTTACCAATAACCAAGAACAGGCTGCTGTTGATTAAAAGGCTGAAAAAGACCAAAATGTTGCACATGTATAAATCAGCAGCTGTCAAATCATGATACCTTCTCCTCTCTTCATTTAACTCTTAACAAGGAATGATGTAAAAAATGTACATTAACATTCATAGCTGGTAAAGAGGCTTAGTCAGAAAATACTGCTTTGATGGCACGAATCCAAAATAAACGGTTATTTGATGGTTATATAAAACGTTCACAATACATTTCAGTATCTGCAGACACCTTGCTGAAAGACATCCCTGCAGGGTGTTCATAGTGACTGAGGAGTATTTTTGATAACTGAAAGGCCCACTGGGTATAACATTAAGTAGGTTGATGTCTCTGATTTGCTTTTTTGAGTATTCGCAGCTCCTGTTTCCTTTCTTTTGTTTTGCAAGGGAAAGTTTGGGTTCATTCAGTTTGTGTAGCTGAGGCACAGTAATGTGCTCTGGTGCTTTGGTCTGCTTCAGTCAATGAATGGATGGCTCGTATTGATCAAATAAAGGCAGTAACTGAATCTAAATGTGCTTTATTTTAAAAGCGTCACCCTTTAACAAATGAAAGATGCTCTGCTCTTTAGCTCTGTGCCTCTATGCAGCGCAGCTCCTCTCACTCCTCCTGCTCCCCTGTGCTGTCTCTTTCTCCTCTTCCCTTCGTGCTCTGCCTCTCGTCCCTTAGAGCCCTCAGATGAACTCGCTGAGCTTGCACTGCCTGGGTTTGCCCCTCTGGCTGTGGATGGGGCCATGGCCCACCACCTGCACCACTGTCCCTACCACCTCCGCAAGGCCCAGCTGATGTGTGGTCAGTAGCTCCCAGAATCTCTCCACGGTCAGCCTCTGTAGCCCCCGCATACGTCTTGCTGCCGTCTCTTCGTCAGTCTGGGCCCTTTCAGCTGGCGAAGGGTTAAAGTGGGATGCTGCTAATGCCAGTTGAGCTTTGCATTGACTCTTGTTTTTTTTATGTCTACCTGTTGATTACATCCGCAGCCCTGCATCATGCTTTAACGCTTTCCGCTGCATATTTAAAGTCACAGTGAAACAGCCAGTAGTGACTTTATCATCCATAAACGCATGTATTTCTGAGAGAAATGGAGTATGTGATTATATTGTGCGAGAGGCATTTTATTACATCAATATGATTTAATTGAATTGTTCAAAAGCCGTCACAGATTGCATGTACAGGAAGAGTATGAGTCATCAAAAACACACAAGTTTTCTGAAAGTCTTGATAATTAAAGGAATAAAAGAATAACTTTTCTTTCTATTTGCTGATTTATAGGTAATACTAGTTCCGTAAGACAGCTGCAGTCCACTACAGGAGAAGAAAAATATTTTTCATCTGCAGCCAAGCATCTTTCGATGTTTGAACGCGTTCAGTGTTTCTGCTACAGTTTAGTAACACAAATGGAAGCAGACATGCAGTGAGAGGACAGTGAGGGATTTGCATGTAACATGTTGAAAGGATTAATAGGAATTATTTATTTATTTTTACGCTTATACTTGGCAGAGCAGTTGAAAAATACTGTAGCAACTCTGTACTTTTAAATTTAAAATGTCTTTTTAAATTCTTTGTTATTATTCAGTCCTTCGCTGCAACATATTGGACGTCAGTCGAGCATTTACAGAAGTAGTTTTTTTAATGCAAGTGATGAAATGAATCTGCACAAGTGGGACTAATTGTGCCACATGCATGCTGGTGAAACTTGATTAAATGAGTTGTGTGCATGCTTCAACCTGAGCAGTGGATGTAGAGAGAACGCTGTTAAAACCGGGCATTTGTTCAGCAAAGAAGTCTGCTTTTAGACGAGCGTCTGGTGTTAATGGCATCAAATTGGCCTTCACTTTGGGAGGTCACAACTGGTCTGCACTGTCTCCCTCAGCATTCAATTGATATGCTTCCTGGCCATGTGGCAGACATTTGAGCATCTGCCATTATCATCTCTTTGCTAATTTTGTTTGGCTAATTAATTGGTAGTCTGTCTAAAATCTGATGATTTTGTAAAGCTTTTCGCAGAGCAGATCCTGGTACATTGTGTCAGCCTAAAACCACATACGGTAATTGATCTTTGCACTCAACAGAGACAGCAGTCTTGTATTTGCTACATGATGTGACATATGCTTCTATGCAAGGATAAGTGCTTTCTTTCCCCTTCTCGTGGCTTTGATTTTTGCCGTTGCGGCGAGTCAATGGTATGGTGTAGCGCCAGTGTTTTCAGCTCCTGCTGCATCTGATGTGTGAGCTAAATTTGATTTCCAAAAAGATGGGAAACTATAAAATGGAAATAAAGACATGATTAAATGATTTGCGAGTCTAATTTACATTTACACAATTGAACAGAAAACGTTCAAATGTTAAAAGCGAAATGCTTTAGTTTTATTGGCTATTGGCACATCTTAACACGTCGGCAACAAAATGCTAGAAAGCAAGTGAAGGAGCATGTTGTACTCAATTGAGTTAATTTGCGAAAAGTCAGTGACCTAATCGAGTGCAAAAAGAGCACCTTAGAGATTCAGAGTCTCTCCGAAGCAAAGATGAATTCAGGCTCAGTGATCTGAAGTGTGTACAAGTTGTGAAACAATTTCAGAATATTCCTTGAAGTAAAATTACCAAGACTTGAATACTCCATCGTCCAAAGTACAAAATATCATCATCATTACTGTCAAGTTTCTAAGAATCTGAAAGACGTCTCTATGCACAAAGGTCAGGGGGGGAGGGGGGGACACTGCATTAAAACAGACATGATTCTTTCATGGAAATCACTGCATGGGCTAAGGAACACTTCCTGAAATCATTGTCTGTGAACGGTTCACCGTGCCATCCGCAAATGCAGATTAAAGCTCTATAAGTTTATGAGAAGATGATCCACAAGCACTGCTGTCTTCTCTGGGCCAAAGCTAATTTAAGATGGACAGAGACAAAGTGGAAAACTGTTCTGTGGTCAGTTAAATGGTCATTTGAAATTATTTTTGTAAATCATGGGCTTGGCGACCATCCCGGGACCATCTAGCTTGTAATCCGTACTGTGTTAAAAGGCCTACATCTCAGATGGTATGCGGGTGCATTAGTGCCGATGGAACTGGCAGCTTGTGCAGCTGGAAAGTGTATTCAGGTTTTAGATCAACACGTGCTCCCGTCCACATGACTTCCTTTTCAGGGAAGGCCAGTTCAGCAAGACTATGCTGAACCACACACTGCATCTATTGCAACAGCATGACTTCATAGCAGAAGAATCTGTGTGCTGAACCGACCTGCCCGCAGTCCAGACCTTTAACAAACTGAAAACATTTGATCCATTATGAAATACAAAATACAACAAAGAGATTTTTGAGCCACTAGAATCCCATATCAACCGAGAACGGGACTGCATTTCTTTCCCAAAGGTCCAGCAGCTGGTCCCCTCAGTTCCCCAGATGTTCGCAGACTTTTGTTAAAAGAAGAGGTGATGCTACACAGTGGTGAACATGGCCCCATCTTAATTTCTTTTTAAACTTGTTGCTGCCATCAAAGTCGAGATGACCTGACGTTTTTCATTAAACTGTCTCACTTTCAACATTTCAAATGTTTTCTTGCGAATCAAAGGTTTATGAGATTTGTAAATCCCTGAATCATGTTTTTACACCGCGCCCCACCTTTTTTTGTATATATCGTTATTCAAATTCAGAATTTGATGACTTTCTTGACGTTCAAAATAAGTTTTTAGAATAAAAACCTCTCGTGACCTGGAAAGGTTTCTGTCTTTTAAACACAGACTGCATTTTGTAAAGGTTGAGTTGTTTTTTCTGTGAATGGCCTAAAACACGAGCTCTGCATGCTTTACGATCCGGTCTGAATAGATGGATGAGATGAAAACACCACTTCAGCCTCCATCCATCCTTTTTTTCTTTTTCTCCTGTGTTTTGCTGTGTGCTCTTTGTCATACTGCGTTGGACTTTTTTTTGTTTTTTCTTTGGGTACGTTTCTGTGTCAGTTAAAGTCTACAGTTAAAAGCAGATATTCATGTGTGAATACATCCTTACAGAAAATAAAATAGACTTAAAAGTCTTAAAAATATTTTCAGTAAAAATAGAGTCCTGTGTAGCACAAAAATACAGCCGTATGCTTTTAAATTAAACTCCACTTTTAAGACCTTTATTGATATTTAACTTTATCGACCTTAATTGAGGCTTTGATCCATTAACTTTCAATCAATTATTTATCGAAACTATAAAAACAAATTGCAACATACTTGACAATCAAATAGGAGTTAAGTGAAAGCCCTTCCTTTGTATTTTGAATGGCATCGGCACCAATTATGAATCACTAGAAGTTATAAAGCTTCCTCATTTCCACTGCCAATGTTTTATTTTTTTTGTCCCGTTGATGATGAACCTTCTTTCTTCTTCATGGATGTCAGTTATTTTCCTTGTAGCTTGTCTCAAGCTGGTATATCTACATGTTGATTTTGTCCAAATGCCCTTCATGTAGAAGTCCTGTTTGACTCTTATACTTTAAAAGTACGTCCAACATAACCTCAACATCCTAGGGTTAATGTTTTGTGGTTTGAATTGGAGTGAACTGATCGATCACCTCTTGTATCCACAGTTCCCAAATAATCTGAATCTTTTATTTTTGTTCTTGTGGTTCTTACTAACCAATTAGGGAAATTAACACCCACTAGTGAATTGTAACTAGTGGCAAAGGTAACTGTTTATACTGCCTGAAGCTGGACAGCAGGTAGAATCCACCAGCCGCTGTCTAAGGTAACAATTCACTTACTGTTGATCTTACAGTTGCTTAACAGTTTGTGTGGCTAGTTAACAAATAAAAAATGGCTGCCAGGTTTTGTTTTGTATGGCATTGAAAGATTGAGTTGATACATGGAGAAGAGCCAACATGCACAGAGAGCGGCAGTGTCCCCCCCTCTCCCCTGCTCTTCCTCCATCTGAAGTGGTACGATCGGCTGTGTTTCTGTGTCTCCTTTCTGGACTGCAGGATTCGAAGGCTGCTCCATGGTGCCCTCTATCTACCCACTGGAGACGCTGCACAACTCGCTCTCCCTGAAGCAGGTGGAGGAGTTTCTCAAGTCGGTGTGCGAGAGCAGCAGCGAGGCCCACGCCAAAACCATGAAAGGTAGGTCTGCGCGGTGAGGGCGGCCGGGACAACAACCTCATTCTGGTTCCTAAAAGAGCAATAATCCTTCACCTTTCTGAGTTAAAGTCAGTAACCTGACCTTAGTCAATCCAATTATGTGATCAAGTACAGACCAAAGTAAAGGCAGAAATCTCCTGAAACAAGGGAAGACTAAACCGGAAGCTCCAGTCAGAGGTAACCTCTGAAACGATGGTTGTCAACAGCCCGAGTTAATTCAGGCTAACCAAAAATAGGTGTTTTAGGCATCACTTGATGTCAGTGACCTGACATTTATCCTGGTAAAGATGAGCATTGTTGAAATGGAAAGGTGTGAAGGACACAACCCCTGGCAAAGATGATGGAATCGCCACACTTTTATTGTATTGAAATATTTTGGGTTATGTTTACTGTTTGTTTTTGTTTTTTTTTGTTCTAGTCGATGCTCTCTTCACGCCAACCTCAGTACAGTTTTAATTCTATACATTTTAACATTATACCTGAGAAGTGCCTTTTGGTTTTCCATTCTGCTACAGTTTCATTTCAGTTGTGGAGAAGCAAAATTCATTTTGTTATGAAAACAGGAAAATTAGCTTCTGAATGCTGAAAAGCTGCAATATCAACGGTGTAATATGAACTTGGCAACAAAACTACATTCATGAATTTTCTGCATCAAAGCTAAAAAAAAACATCTGGGATGAATAGATTTCATCATTTAATCGAACCATTATGGTTAAATTGGACCCATTCTTTCAGGATGTCAGTTGAATCCATATTAATTTATAGTCACATTTTTTTCACTCAAAATCAGATATAACGTGATATAACATGAAATGTTTCAGTCTGCCTTTGCCATCTGGCATGTTATCAGGAAGGCATCAGGGTGATACTTTTTAACATAACATTTCAATGCTTAATCTCCTCTGTAGCAGGGTATGTGTTCAGTGAACGTTGCCGTGGTGATCATCCAGTCACATTCAAAGGAAGCCACCTTTGTGACCTTGAAAGTTTCAGGCTCATCATTTCTCACTAACCCCTGAAAAAACTAAAAAAAACCTCTTTCCATACACAGATGAGCACTACGACGCTTCAGAAGGAAAATGAGCTTTGGTTTCCAGCTGATTTCTGGAAACTTTCAGTGTTTTTCCTTTCTGTTCCAGCGCTCTCTGGTTTGTTTGACTCTCAGAGCCAGACGTCGCTGTACAGCCCGCAGCAGCCGCTGTCCTCCTCTGGATCCGAGGCATCTCTCCGACCTCCGAGCCAGCCTCTGTGGCGTAAGTGTTTAAATGATATTACTGGAGCGAAAAGTCGACCTGTGATGTCTTCTGATAAACATCCACACAGTTTAACTTCCATGATGCTGTTTGTGTAAGATAAAATGTAATGCGTTGCACATTTACTGCATGTTTTTCATTTTAGAAATGGGCCATGGATGGGAAGAACACTGCTTTTAAATCCCTCTTTGATCCGGTGCTTCAGAATTCCAAACTGCTCAAATGGCTTGCAAACATTTTTTCCTTGTGTTGTTCGCTGATTAGTGGCTTCAAATTCTGCCTTGAATGAGGCTTTGAATGCTCAGCTGCTTTTTCTGCTGCACTGAGCGGCTCCCAGGTGGGAAAATGAGCACCAGTTTGAGAGAAAGGCAGAGTGTGAAGCTGGGACGGTCGATGGAATCTCATCAAAACGTAACCCCCCCCGTCCGTTCAGTTACCGGTGGTAACGCATGTGACCTGACAGATATTCATTTGTCGGAACCGACAACATCTTTAGCACTGCTACTTAATGGATAACTTCATATGAACAAAGTGCATCATTTGTTTTATCAACTGCTTTTTACTAATTCATTAATTCACTGCATCTGGCTCTGTTCTGCCAGTGAGCTTATTGATGATCAGTTAATTGTTTGAGCTCAACTCTAACTAACTGAGTGTGCGAATCCTTTATTGCTGTTATTCCAAAACTCCAAATCTCCACCAAGTTCTAGAACAAATTTGCTGAGCAGGTTTTTTTTTTTGTACACTAACAAACAGACTTGGTGACCATGACAATAACCAGCAGCAGTCGCGTGCCTCTGCTCCTGCTCCTGCTTTGGAGCTGGGATGACTAAAGTGTGCATTCACCAAACAGTGGGAGGTGCACGAGCAGCAGCACTGTAAAAACTGAGCTGAGTAAATGTGTGGCAGAGCACCCCGTGGGAGCAACATCCGTGATAAAGCTGCAGTTAAATAGGACTCAGAAAGAACATCACAGCCCCTTTAACAACCCAGTCCATCCCCTTCAACCTGCTTTATTTCCTCCCTTCTCCTTTTTTTAATCCTATTCCTCCTTGGTGTTGGCATAATTTGCTTATCTTGTCACACCGTCCGTACCGTTGATATTTCTATAGCGTTACTCTGTTTCTTGCATTTCCTTCTTCCGTCCACCACCTGTCTTTCCTTTGTGGACACTCTGGGCTCTGTCTGGATATTTTTGTCCTCTCAGTGTCTTTCTTGTCCCTTTGGTACCTGCTCTAGATCCAGGCTGCCTTAACTTTTTCACAGCGCAGCGCTTGGCCTCATCTGCCACGCAGTGTACAGGCAGGGACGGTATGCGTGAATACTGCTCGTCATGTGATACCGTGTTCTCCCATCGGCCGTAGTTACAGGGCAGCTGTTATAAAGCACAGGGAAGAAAGAAAAAGCTCACTTTAGTTTAAATTGGGCAAAAAAAGATTCATGAAATGATGACTAATGGGTTGTGATTACAGATTAGATTCCGGTCACACACTGAATATTCATGATATTCATGAAACCTGAATATCTGTTTTCGTAAGTTTCTCCATGACAACAAGTGATGAAATGACCTGTTTGTGTACCGTGATCCCTCCCTAGTTAGTGTTCAGTTTACCCACATGACAAACTTACAAAAAAAAAAATGAAACATTGTAGCTCTGTGTGGAAAGTTATGACTAATTCTTCCGTTGGGGATTGACATCTTTCGATGGATGTGGGAGCAGTTTGCCCAGATTGGAAAGCGTACTTAAGAAATAACCGATGGACTTCTGTGTTTCGCTTTCCTGTTTTAGATGGCAGCATCCCCTCCAGCGCTGTATCCAGCGCAGGCCCCTCGTCCCCCATCACCGAGACCGGAGGTGTGAACTTCAGCTTCAGCGAATAGGCTGAAAAACACAAGAACTTCTGGATATCTGAGGCAAGATGTGAGCGCTGTTGGCAACTTTTCCCCTCGTTTGCTTGCTCACATTCACAATCGGCCCTGGAGGAGAAGCTGTAAATGGAAGTAGCCGCCACTCTGTGTGGGGTAATCAACTCGAACTTCAACCCGTACTTTAACATGCACTCCTCTGGTGCACACCACATGCACAGCTCCTCCCCGCTCTGTAAAGAGATGAAAACACTGGATCTAAAACCTGCTTCGGTTTGTCAACACGTGCATCCACCATATTAGACATAAAGTCGCATAAAGCCAACATGTAAGCCAGCTGAACCGTTAAATTTAGATGTGGCCCCCTTTCAATCAACAAGTGCCTCTTTTTTTCTCTCTTTTTCACCGTTTGATTTATAAAATCTCTTTTTTTTTTTTTTTTTTTTTTTTTTTTTTTTTTTTTTTTTTTTTTCCAAGTGAAATGAAAATCATTACTCTGACTGTTGTCAGACTCTGACTCTGAATGTAGCTTATTTACCTTCTGCCTGAGAGTTGATATATATGATCAACATCACTTTGGTATCTGTGCGTTACATCTTAGCTTAGCATCGAGACTGGAAACCCGGAAACTGCTTACCGACAGCTCTTCTAATTAGAATTTTACATCTCATTTGCTTAATTCTTACTTAAGCCCGATGCAGGGACTGGAGTCATTACAAATTGTCATTTGTACACTATTATTTTTGTTTGTATTAAACAAATGATTAACAGATTGTTACTCAGTGAGTTTTACAATGTTGACAGGTAGAATGTGCTACAGGTTGGCTATTTCTTCCCTGTTTCCAGTTCTTCAGCTGAAAACAAGATTTTAGATTTTTATTAAGCCAGACTATTCCTTTGAATCCATATTAACATTACCTAAAAAAAAAAAAAATGAATGTTTAGATCATGAGATGAATTTTGCTTAAAAAGTTGGCCAATTTAAAGTATCGGGCTTCATTTAATTATTTTGAAGTCGTGGTAAAGCCCAAACCAAAGCAGGTGCGTCTAACATCTGAAGGGATATGCTGATCATTTTGATATCATTAGTATTATTATTTCGGACCACATTAGCTGGACACCTGCTAAATCCACTTGTTGTTCATATTGTTCTTTGTTCACATCATTCACCAAAATAAAAGGACTCTATTTAGTTGTGTTAGAGGTATTTCTTCATATCTGACACTCAAGCCAAGCTTATCCAACTGTATTATTGTTTTCTTTTTAAATGGAAAGAGAAATTATTCTGTAAATGTGCCTTCAGGCAGTCTGTGAGATTTGAAAATCAAATTTGATTTTAGGAAATCTGTGCTACAGTGTTATTTTCTAATAGAAGGTAGAAACCACTAGAATGAGTAAATGTAACGATCTGGTGATCAGTTTTCTCACTTGATGCCGCGTCCATATGCTGTTTGCTGTATTATGCCAAATGATGTCATGTTTTTTTTTTGGTTTTTTTATGTTAAGTGATTGTTTCTCATCGATCATGCTCAGGTAGACAGCCAACCTAACGATTGTAGTGGGTTTGATCGGCATGATTGATCAGCTGAGCTGGAGGTCAGTTCGCTTTCAGTCATTCTCAGTGGTGAGTTTGCTTTAGAGGGGACCTGAGATCCTCTCATCTGCTGCAGAAACTGTTAACGGAGTCGTACCGAGTAAGGTTTTTATTTTCAGACCAGAAAAAAGACCAGAGCGGCTTCTACCAGACGGTGTACACGTTTACATGAGTACATCTAAATCCAGACTTTTACAGAACATTTAATCCTGTCAGTCCAACCTCAGTCGTACAAAATGGAAGCTGTTAAAGCCGGAGTTAAATCCAAATAATGACGCTGGTTCTCACTTCTGAATGTTTACACTCAACTAGACTGTCGCATCACGTAGACAGGAATGGGTCGAGGCACTCTGTACATGTGCCTCTTTACATCTTTTTTGTAAAAACAGTCAGAGTTTATATTGATGTTGACACATTTTTCCGTCTCTTTAAATGTGTCAGAAATGGTGACCACAGAGCAGCCCATTAAGACAAAGGTGTCAACTCGCGGTCACTTAAAGCACGTCCAAACCGTCACTCGGCTCTATTAAAGTCCAGATTTTTAAAAAAAAAATGAAAATTTAACCGCTGTGTCATCTGCCAAAATCTCCTCTGGGGTATCTTAACGGCAACGTCTGTCCAGTGATTTCAGCTTTACTTCCATGTGCCATGAACTCCCGCAGAGAAAGTTAAAAGCTGCCGAATGTTTACTCACACGGCCCACGGCATCACGGAGTCGGACGTTTTTCTAACTCGATTCCTCTCCAGTGCGTGTTCTCGTGCCGAGAGAGTGAACTGTCAAGGTGGGAAAAGATCCGGTGATGCAAAGCTGGATCGTTACTCTCATACTCAGAATGTTAATGCAGCGCTGCAAATGAACATAACGGGCCCCCTCTAAAACAACTGAGGTGTTTTGTTGTTTTGTTTTTTCTAACTCTGACCAAAGTTTTTTTCTTTTTTATTAAAGTCTCATGTGGGCGATGGGCATGGACAGTATCCTCAGGCAGTACTGTCTACAGCACCAAAACACAGAGGAAAGGAATGAGACCTCCCATAGTTTGTTTCAAAGTGGTGAAACTGAAATTGAACTGACCTCCAAAACGTGAAATCGTCTGCTGTAGAACAAATTTGACTGTTTTAGGGTTTCAGTTTTTCATTTCAGTAGAACTTCTTCATATTTTTACAGAAATGTGGGTTGGTGTAGGTAATTAAAGCTGTGTTATTTATGTCATAATTTAATGTGCTGTTTAGCGATAGCCAAAGAGACGCGCGCGCCCCGTTACGAGTTTGGCTTTTAAAAAAAACAAGGTTGAGCTTTTGACCTCTAATATGTCTGTCCGGCTCAGTCTCTTGAAGTTCAGGATGGGCTGCGATGTTGGAGAGAAGAGAGGGGTTACAATAAAATACATCAAATAAACAGTGAAAGCGTTGTTTACTGTGTCCACAAGCACATCAGACCTCATGTTCACACCTGCCACAGACCTGTGAAATGATGAGCTTTAGACTGTGTTTGTCCTAATTGCCCACAGACCAGACGCATAAGTCTGTTATTGCTCCATAAACAAAGCTGCTTGTCCCTGCTCTGCCAACACACACCTCACACTTTTTCTTTTTTCACCACTTTGTCAGTGCTCTTTTTTTTTCTCATCAACCTTCCCCTTATTTTCCCCATGTGTACTCTCTTACTCCTCATTTGATCTCCTCGCACTGTGCTCCACTTTCCTCCTTGATGTGTGCGCCTCCTTTTGTCTTCCTGTCTCCTCTCCTTTCCTCTCAGCTCTTATGTATTTCTAATTGTTTCTTACTCTCCCTTCCCCTCACCTCGGCGTCTTTTTGTCTCCTCCTCCCTTCTCTCTTTCACCTGTTGTCTCCTCCTTTCAGTCCTCTCACCTCCTTGTTTTTTCCCTCTGTCCTCATTTCTGATATTCTCCTTTTTAATTTTGTTTTCTTACCTCACCCCAATTACCTCTCGTCTCCCCACCACTCCTCTCCGCTCCGTCTCTGCTCCGCTCTAAAGTCTTTTAACAATAGTGATGACTCATGCCTCCCCCTGTTGCTCCCATGCGTTGCCATAGTGACGCCCCCAGATGTAATTGACTCTTCCACAGCGACGCAGGGTGAATGGAGAAACAGAGACCGCCGACTCACCGGAAGCCAAGAGCTGATGTCATCCTTTCTGTCTGGATGACAGGTCTTTTTTTTTCCCTACACACACAGGGACAAGTCCATTCATTCAGCTCTCATACAATCTAAGTAAACTCGCCTTTTTCTGGCTTCGACACAAACTGTGGGCACAGTTGCCTCTTTCATTAACAGCTTTCGCATGATGGCCGCAGCCTGGCTGCAGCTAGTCGTAGTGTTTAAACAAGAGTTTTTAAAGACGGATTTGTTTTCAGAAGCCTCGTCAGCTGACTTCTCAGGGTGGTGAACAAACGCTGGCCAGCGAGAGCAACATCTCATCCATTTAAAACGTTTCTGGCCACCTGATAAGTCTGAAAACACTGATATTCACCCACGAAGATATTTGGATTGGCTTTTTTTTTATTTTTTATAAAAGATATTTAAGAAATGTATTAAATTTTGTTTAAAGCCTGTGTATATTAGATGTTTTAAATGATAGTTAAACATTGTGTTCCAGCAGATGCTGAACCCCCCCCACAGATGTTGGTAGATTAAGATGAAGTGTATGAAATGGATACACTACAGAAACCCAGTAATATAGTAATTTTGTAATCGTCAGCATCTTTAAAGGATTACGTATGGCATTGAATTAAAATTAGTCTGCCATTATAGAAACCACTTTTACACATTGTAAGGCTCAACATGCTGCTCGAATCAGCCAGTCGACATGAGGTTAAACCAGAGGCTGCATGTTTTATTAGATGTGACCAAATTATTCAGTGACAGATACAATCCTGAAAACAACAAACTGATCCAAAACAACTTACTTCCCTCCGATAAAGGCTTCGTCTGTCTTTTGGAAAAAAAATCATTTCTCTTCATCACTCTTTTAATCATGTCTTTCACGCTTAAGAGGTTCAGTAATTATATTCCAAACCCTCGACTTCCATTCTTGTTTGGTGATTTAACTTAAGTGGGATGGAGAGAAGAGAGATGGGAGTATATTAGTCATTATGATGAGAGAATTACCCCCATCTGACAAGGAAGGTGTCCAGTTAGTTCTTCAGCACCACCCCCGCACCCACCCCTTTAAACATCCTCTAAAGTCAAAATGTGTCGTCAAGGTAACCAGGGAAAGTATGGCGAGAGGGCAGGGGAGTTGTTGTGCTTGCAGAGCAGCAGAGCAGTAATGTGTGAAGCCTGGTCGCCCCGCTAGAAATCCAAATTGCATATAATGACTCAGCATCTGAGGTTAAAAGGCCTGCCGGCCTGAGTGAAAAGCAGGCAACTCTTCACTTTGTTTTTCTTTCTTTTTCATCTGAGTGCAAATAGAGAAAACAGAAAAAGCTGAGCGGGTCTGACACACTCAGTAAAACAACAGTCAAAGAAATTTGGCGCTATTTGATCGCGGCCTGGAATGAATGCACTGAGGGAGCTCTGGGTTTAGGCCTGGATCCGTCAAGCTTGATTTTGCAGCCCAAATGAATCTGTCCCGTCTTCCCTCACTGCTCAAAGATCTGCAAGCACTGAAAGGAAAATGACTATGTTACCTCGACATGTGAGAGAAGCTGGAGCATCATTTTACTTCACCAGTTCTCCCGACAAATGGAAATGACCAAAACTGACCAAAGCTGTTGTCTCTGCAGCTGAAGCTAACGGGTCTTCTTGCTGATTTGCTTTGAAAATGTAAAATAATTGGTTTCAATGTTTTCATTCTGTTTTTATAAAAACATGGCTACTCTCACATATCTCAGTGGTTGAAGGATTCTCTTTAAGTTGACTGGAGTCAACCTGGGCCTATTCGAAATCTTTGAAAATAAGAAGAAAATACATGTAAAAGCTCTCACAGTGTAAGTGTTTCTAGAGGATTGCTTTTGTGGAATCAGGAGAAACCATTAGAGAAGGACAACCATAATCTTTTTGGTAAAGTAAGCAGACAGAAGCTATTCCTCTCAAAAAAGTCCCTTTCAGCCTGCTTGGAATGTAACACAAAACTCTTTTATCTGATGAGATGAAGAACTATTTATCCTGAATGCCAACACAGCTTGTGCAAGAAATTCAGCCCCAAACATAACCTTATCAATAAGGGTTTTTTTGTAACAGAAACAAGGACTCTACATAGAGGTATGTATGGAGCAAAAGAAGGTGAAAGCCATCTTAATAGTACTGGCATGAAGCTGGAACGTTTTATAAAATCTATAACAAACACCTACATTTGTCATTTCTTTTGACTTTAAAAGCCAGTGTTTGTGATGATGTGTGGTTGCATCACTGCCCATGGCATAGATGACTTGCACATATTTTGAGGGTGCCATTAATTCAGAGGTGCATGTTAGAAATTTGGGGATACATGTGCAACCATGTAGCCAACATATATTCTGGTAAGTGGTTATTTCAGTAGCTCAATACCAGATCCCGTTCTTTTTTTTCTAAATGCGCTATATTAATGAAAATGTCTTGTTTTGACTTGACTTGCTTGACTGGCCTGCCTGCAGTCCAGATCTGTCTCCCATTGAAAATATGTGGCACATCACGAGAATGATATAACACAGTTGTAAACGTGCCTCCATCCCAGTTTTGTTTTTTCTGGCATCAAATTCGAGATTTGCTTCTAATTTTTAAGTAAAATGGAGTTAGTCACTGAAGCCTGGACATATTTTCCTTTGTTAGATGAAGTTTCGAAGAAATTAACAAACTTGATCATTTGATTTGATATTTTTGCTGCATTTTAGCAAACTTTGTTTGTCCAAACCCTTCCTCTGATGAGTACCCTGCTGGTACTTGTGAAAATAATTCCATGATTACATAGATAGTTATCCTCAAAGAAAGTTCAAAGATAATTTGTCTAGTCATTTATGCACAATATGTGGGAAAGACCCACCTCTCACCAGTCAGCTGAGGTCATTTGTGGCCCATCAGGTCTTCAGGAACAGTACATTGGCTTGTTACTTGACTTTGATATAAAAGGGCAACTTTTTATTTTGATGCAGCAAAAATAGTTTTTGCTACAAATGAATGAATTTACTATAAAGAATGGTCACGCAAACACGTTGCCTCCTATCATTACAAACACTGTTGTGATACTCTTAAGATTTTGCACTTGTGTGTGTTCAGTTAGGGTTAAAAGTAGCCTCAAATGAGAGTTTTATTAAACAACAGGTGACAGGATAAAATATGAAACAGGCTTTGCCATCCTCCCAGCTGCTGGAGCATGCTTTGTCTTCATTGGAGCCGCCAGCGCCCCTCCTGACCTGTTGCGTCAAGGTTGGGTGACATAAAATGCATGACTACCAGCACAGAAATGTTTATCCGAACATGACGTAAAAAAATAAGTACTACTGTAAAATATTAAAAGATTTACCAACTGCTGACTGGGCTTGAAACCATAAGTGTTGTGTGAATGTAACCTCTTCGTTTTCCTTGAGGCTTGAGAATGATGCACGAACCAATGGACGACATCAGCATGGGAACATCAACTCATGCAAACTTTATAAGACTGCAAAAGTGCCTAAAGCCTAAAGTTTCCATTTCCATTTTTAATGATTTCATGATGACCGACCACTCTTAATATTTATAAAATGATGTGTAAAAGGACAAAAGAGACAAAAAGACATTTAGACTTGAATGTAGTTTAATTGATGATCACCAGGCTGTTTCCCTTTTACAATGAGTCTGCAGTAGTTCTAGTTTTACCAGTTAGATTTAAAGAGACAGAGAGATATTGTATATTGCGCAGAGGAAGAAAAAACATAATCAAGATTAATACAATGCAAAAAAGGAAGGAGAGAGAGAAAGAGAATCAAACAGAACTACCAATACAGCGTCTTCTTAACAACATGTTATAGGGCAAACATTAAAAGCACAGCCCAGTATTATATTACTGTGGTTCATGTCAGTACCAGTTAAGACGATAAGCATTTTTCAAATATACCTCTTTAAAATAGCATTATGTTTTTTTTTCTTTTATATTTTATTATTTCCATGTTCAACAGTTACATTCAATATTATAACTAAATAAATCACATGCAGAAAGATTAGATGGACCAATGACACCATATGCTGATTGATATCAAATGATATCTTCATCTTTAATGTAAGTATGGAGATGAAATTCAACTGAAAGATGCACTTTTTTTTCTTTCTGTAGCTTGTAAGCTTTTTGTATAGTGTCAGCAGTTTTGATCATCTTGTCACTAAAGTCTGCGAGAATGGTGTCACAGGAAGGATAGTTTATTGTTCGTCAGGACTGTTGTTTCCAGAGTGGTATGTACAAATCTGTGTACGGTGCGTACGTGTACATGTGGCATTTGTTTAATTCCCATGATGGTTTTTGAGTCTGCATGTGTTTCAAGTCATATTCAGGAAAAGAAAAAAGTCGCAGCTGCAGTTGGAACCATTTCTGTCTTACTGTTAATATGTTTGTTCTGGGATCTCAGTCGCTTTCTGTCACGTTGAGGAAAAAAAAACAAATCCTCATGTTCCTTTCGAACTGATCTGTTACTACAATGACAGTCAGAACAGAAAAGTATCTGCATGCTTTCCGTTCTCCCTTACAGTTATTTCTACATTGGTGTCATTTTAAAAAAAAAAGAAACAATTTGTTTGGTTTTTCTTTCCTTTGTTTGTTGTTTTGATCCAGCAGCATTGTTCGTACCAACTCTACATTCAGAAAAATAGATTTCCTGTATAGTGCATTCACCTCCTGTAAATACAGTTCAGTATTAAGTGATTCACAGCGTTCTATCGATGCCTCGAAAATCTCGAGGCTGGCTATTTGGAATCAGCCAACTCAAAAACATTATTATCACAACAAATTACAACAAATCAAGACCGCCCATGAAATCTGACCCACACATTTAAAAATATCTTCCTCTTCCGAACACATCACATACGGCCTTGAAAATCTAGTGTAAAGGACTTTTTGCTCGACATTCAGACATGAACTGGTTTCAAGGGGGTAGATTTGAAACCTTCACTGTGCCCTTCAGGTAATCAGCTCCCTCCAGACTGAGGTGTAGGTTTACTTGTGCGTACCCAGCTGTTTCACGGACAACTAGCATCAAACTTGGATTTTACAAGAAGCTCTGTCCTTCTCTGAAAAGTCACACACAGAGCGTTATGGGAAAAAAGGATAATGATGACAAGAAATGGGTAAAAACAAAGCCATCTTTGATTTAAAACTGAGGGAGAGCAGGGAGAGCAGGGAGGCTTTGGAAAATGAGGTATAGAGTAGCGTTACGAGCAAGTTTCACAGAAAGACATTGGCACTGTTACCAGGCTAGCATAAGGTGATTGTGTTGTCTGCTGTGAAGCTTCACGTTTTAAAATCTCATGGAGGTAAAGAACTTAATGAAGTTAGGCTGTGTAATCAGAGCGTCCTTCCTATTTTCAGTTGGCAACACCCTGAGGATTAATATTCTATAAATTGCTTTAAAGAAAAAAGGAAAAAGTTGTTTTTTGAAGATCATAACCTGCCCCGCCTCGCTCAACCTGGTATAACCCTCGGCTTCAAATCAGTCATCAAAAACAAATCAAAACTAAAAGCATGTAAGCAGCAATCTTGGCAGAATGAAAATTCTTTTTTTTTTCTTTTTAAATATAATAAACAGAAAATGCGCCCACAACACAAAATATAGAGAATATGAAATCAAAATTTCAAGTGATTAGAAATTATGATAAACTCGCATATAAACTCTGAAATCCAAAACGAGGACTAAGGAAAATCTAAAGTGAGAATACGAGCTGTTTTCAAGTCTGGCTGTGAACAAGCAGAAAGACCTTCACTCTGGGAGACAAATCCTGCTGAAATACTGAAGTGTGCATCAGGATACACACACGCAAAACTGCTTCAATAACATTCCTACTTCTTGTTTAAACAGCATCCGGGCCAGTCATCATCAAAACATTCATGCTCAGTCTATAAATATTTCTCTGCAATTGATACCGGGTAATTGCTTCATATCAAGAGTTCATCCATGCTCTTTCGTTCTTGTAAATAGTTTCTCCAAAGGAGAAGTAATTTTCTGCTACCACACTAACTCCCTCTGCCTCAACTACAAACAACACTCAACTTTGAAAACGCTCCTCTCATGCCTTGGAAAAGTGCATTCCTATTGGTGCAATAATCTGCTAGAAGACAATCGTTTTGGTTTTAAGTGGAATTCATACTTTATCGGATTTTACATCTCCAAATTGATTTCAAAAGCTTGTGCAGTCAGAGTGAACCGTTTCACTGGATACGGTACAGCTTGCAACCTGCGTATGAACTTGTTGGTCCTCGGTTTCAAAGTTGGTTTCTGGCTCGCTTCAAAATGGCTGACATGTCCTTAAGATACCCCACCCCGCCCCCCCCTTCTCCAAGACGACAAGCTAAAGGCACGTACAGTATGAGAAGCCTCCTGTAACTCACTTCACGCATTTTTTTTCTTGAAAAATAATCCAAATAATAATAAATATAGATATTGCAGTTTCCACTGGCAGACCATTGCCTGTGAAGGGCCACACGGTCGAGCTTCCATTGCTACATTTGTCACAGGTCACTGCTTGTTTTTTTTTCCGTCACTGGGATATTAAGAGATGTGTAGCTGAAATCGAGGAAATGGCATTGAATTGACCTTCTTCTCATCAGGATCACAATTCACTGCATCATCACAAAATATATGACTTCTGTAACTTAAACTTTGTATTGATGTGAAACATTAATCCTTTAAGTAGACTGGAGTACATACAACCGACAAGAACCTTGATGAAGACTTAAAAAACCATTACACCCAGCAGAGAGATGATTAGAGTAGAAACTTCGTCCCTTTGCCTGACGCCTACTGAAAACACTTGAGCACAGACAGCCAGACAGTGTGGTAATCTATCAACACTATACTGCATTCCACACTTGAGGGCTGATTAAAGACAGGATTAACCCTACGCAGCTCTCTGAAAGAGTCAGAGCTACAACGCAAGCATCATGCACCAGCTAAGCTGTGAAAGCTGAGAAAATAGAGCCGAGCAAGTGGCAACTTCAGACGCCTCCTAAAGCTTCGCCACAGGTGACAGGACGGAACATTTTTGTTACAGAACATCAATCTAAGTCATCGTTGCGATAATCCAAGCTCTACTGTGGCGTGAGCAGAAACGCAAAGAATGTGTTTTGTTCTGTATCAGTGTAGCAGAAAGCTTTGAATTAAAGAAAAAAAACTGCTGTTACACAATCTAAACAAGTAATTGATCTCTGATTATTCCTAAGCCAATTTGGAGAGGCCGACTAATGAGAATTCATGTTTCAACGGAGTTTTGGCACACATTTTGGCCACTTGCTATCAAATTTCTAAGCTGAATATAATTTGAACCATCAGTGTAATGACTTTGTCTTGCTAATCTCTACTATCACTTTTTTCAACAGTGTCCATTTATCTATTTAGATCTGAGGCAATGGAAGTTCTCAAATGTCCCAAATTTTTACTACAACTGCTGTTAGCCCAAGCATAAGAAATGTGTTAGGGCAGACACTTAAGAAGAAAAACATAAAAAATATAGTACTGATTGCGTCCTAACCCTACTATTACAAAGCATATGTCCGGAATTTTGACTGTTGTTTCAGCTAACAGAGCCTACTGTATGGAGGGCTGCGGCAAATGCTTTTGAGACTGGTACCATGGGAGTAGGAGAAACTTTGAAGGAGCAGAATTTGCTCTCGCTCTGCCTCCTGGTGATGAGGAGGGGGGGATGAAAGGGTTGGTGGTGACGGGGTAAGTACCGCTGGGCTAAAGAAGCTCAGAACTCGATCTTGCAGGCGGGGAAAGACTCGTCTTGCATGACTACGGTGCTGCTGGAGGCCAGAACCATGATGTTCAAGTCCTGCTGCCTCTCGTGGGTTTGCTGGTACCACTCCCGAGTCACCTCCGTGTCGTGGGTCGGTATCAGAGTCACCTGACCGCAGACACAAAGAGAATGCATGAGAGGGGGGGAGGAGCAGCAAAAGACAAATCTTCTCTGTTGTAAAACTAATTATGTTAAATACATGCCTCTTCTTCACAATGTTAGCGATCATGACACACTGTACAGGTTTACCACAGCAATGAATGCATGGTGCATAAAGTGTATTCTGTTGGTGATAGAAAGCTGAAGAACACAGCTCTGTTGGATTCAGTGAAAGAGAGACGAGGCCCAGGCAGAGAGTAAATACCTGTAAATTGGAGCCCCACTGAGCTTTGCCCTCCAGCAGAGCGTCCAGGACTCCACGGCTAGGCTCTCCGCTGCCTGGGTCATTCCCACTCACGACGTAGTATGAAGCCCGCACTCTCTTGAAGAATTCCTGGTCCACATTCTTGGCACTGCAGTGGTTGGGCACATATGCCAAGTCGACATAGACAGGTGGTCCAGGGGGGACAGCTGAACCAGATTTCTGGGAGATGTTTCCTGGAAGTGAGTAAAGACACAAGCGTTAGTATTATTTAATTATGTATTACTTTACTTATTCATTAATTTTTCATATCCGCATTATCCATTTCAGGGTCCAGGGATTATAAATTATGTATCTGTTCAAAATGATTCTACTCTAGCAACTAAACCTGTGCAGCTCCTCCAACAACAAAGTCTGGCATCACTGCACCTCAATAGAATTTTATCTGTGTTGCACTGTCATGATTCTAAGGTTGTCCTGCATCTTTTGTGCTGTTTGATGTTTTATTGAAGAACGTTTTTTTTCAGTTTTTTTTAAGGCGTGGTCTTTACTTGACATGCAGTAAAGTGCCACATGCTGGGACTCGAGCCCAGGCTGGCTGGTTTGAGCGCCTTCAGCGTTGAGCCCCTTGTGCAACCAAGCGCCTCTCGAACACATTTTACATCGCCTCCAGTTGTTAATATCATGACTGAATCTGAGATGTAATATCTGCAAATAGATGTGAAATGTAAGTAAACTTAATCAAATAAAAATAAAAACATTAACTGAAACTGGTTTAAATCTACATAGTTTAGAGTAGTTCAGTAAGAGCTTGAAAGCATTTAGAGAATTAGAATTAATCTAAAAGAAAGTGTGAAATTCATGTTATGTCACAATATGGGTTCTTAAATCATATCTGATATGCTGTTTCCATGTAAGAAGATCATTTTCCTGCTCGGTTTTTACAAATGACATAATGCCTCTGAATGTTTGAATGTTTGAGTATTTTAATGTCCAAGTTTAACTGCTGGCTAAAAGAAAATAAAAGGCTTTGTACGTCACTGAAAAGTCTTTCTCAGTCTTTTGCACTGAATACTTTTTTTTACAGCCCAGTTGAGTAATGTGCCTCTTTGTCATTCACTGGATGTTCACTGACATTTGAATCATTCCTGGGGTTATTTTGAAGGTTAATTCATGGGATGTGATTTAGAATATGACGATGTTAACGCACCTGAGCTGCTCTTGATGCCATTGACCAGGCCTTTGCCAGAGTTGTGGATCTCACTCCTTGAGCCTTGGGTTTCAGACATTTTGATCAGCCTGGAGCTTCTCTCAGTGTCTTTCCTCTTAAGGGAGGCTGATCGAGGTGAGGCAGAGTCCTTAGCCTGTTTCACAGGAGTAGAAGACCTCTTCTTTACTTCCCCCCTGCGAGCAGGAGAGGCCGATTTGGGTTTGCCTTTTCTCAGGCCCTTGGTGGTCTTGTGCTCCTTCTTGAGAGGTTTCTCTGTGCTGCTGTGATCATTGAGAAGAGCCTCTGGGTCCACCATGCACACGTCAGGGTGGGGCTGGTGGGGTAGCGGGTCCTTGATGGGGGTGGGGAGGGGATCGTGAGTTTTTTGAGATGAGCGTGGTGTTGGGGAATGGTGGCCCCCACCAGCTCCAGAGGCAGATAATTTGTCCACTGGTAGATGCTCAGCATCTTCATCAGAGTCCAGATTTCCCTCTGCAGTTATGGAGGGACATTCTTCAGTTTCTGGAGGGACGTCAGAATCAGACTGTGAAGGTAACGACTCGCTTACTGATGTTGGAGGTGATTCCTCTCCAGCTAATGTGACAGCCAAACCAGATGACATTGCGCCCGGAAGCTGGTGCGACCCCTGTCCAGTGTCTCCATGGTGACTCTGAGTGTGGTGGCGCCTCTGTTTATGCGACCTCTTTTTCACAGAGTGTGCTTCATGATCGTCCTCGTCCCCTTCCTGTGATTGGTCACTGCGGGTACCCTCTTCGCCCTCATCACTAGAGAGCTGTTGAGGACTAGGGTTGATGAAGGATGGAGAAAGCTCTCCTTTGCTGTGTTTGTATTCACAGGAGGAGAAGCCTTGAGGGGAGGCAGATGAGGAGGTGGCTCCAGTGTCCAAGTCAGAGGGACGATAAGTCCTTCTGTCTCCTTTGCTAGATGTTTCTGTGTGGTAGGTGTCTTTTGATAAGGACATAGAGGGACTGTGGGGACTGGCAATCCCTTCCCTTGCTTCCATTTCCTCTTCCTCCTCATCGTCCCCATACCCTGGTGGAGGGGCACTGGGGTAGTCATCAGGCCTCTGTAGTAGCTCCCAGTCGGATATACTGCTCTTTCTCCTTACCTCTAATCTCTCTGGTGGCTTCTCCAACAAGCTTTTCTCTTCCACTTTTTCTGCCTCTCCTTGCTTCCCAACCTCTTCTTTTTCACTCGGCTTGGGATCAGCTGCTTCTGTTTTCTCATCTGTGCTGTCTTTACCAGTCTTTTCATCCAGTTTTTTTTCTTCTGTTTTCTCTTTGGCTTCAGTATCTTTCAGTACCTCTGTCTTTTCGTCTTTCTCACTTGTTCCTTTTCCTGACACCTTGGCCTCGTCCTTCAGAAGTACAATAGCTCCATTTGCCTTCTCCTCTTCTACCTGCAGTGTTTTTTTCTCACCCACTTCTGTTTTGGGTAAGTCTGCTACGGCACATGAGGTTTTGGTAGCTCCACTTTCACTCAGTGGAGGGACTGAGGCTGTGAGTTGAGTTGTTTCCGTAATCATTTCTGGTTTAGACAAAACAGTAGTAGATGTGATGGTGACGGTCTTCGTTTGTGTTGAGTGAATGGTACTCTCTACTGAATACGACTGAGTTTCTGATGAAAACGTCTCAGCCACTTTGATTTTTTCACATCCAATACGACATGGTATGGTACGGTCTTCCTTTTCAAGCGTATCGGGCTCCTTTTCCTGGGACGCCCTGTCAGAGGAGTCAGCCCTTTGGAGAGGAGAGACATCGAAGCAAGCTTCTGATTCTGTACTTTGTAAAGAAGATGAAGTGGGTGTTGTAATATCAGCACTCTGCTTCATATGTGCTTCTGATTCTTGAGCCACAGACTGTTTTGCAGTGGTGGATGAGCCTGGAGATGATGGTTTGGACACTTCTGCTGCAGGCTTCGTCATCACCTCCATGTACTCATCTCTCTGAAAACCTCCAAAGCACGAGCTTGTAGATGCAGCCATGAACGATGGTTCCTCTTTGGTGAAATGTACTTCAGAGCTTGATGTTGAGAATGTTTCAGCTTTGTCTGACAAAGGCTGGCTCAAAGGAGCAGGCGGTGAGGCAGAAGACGAAGAGGAGAATGTTGAAGAAGAGTATGTTAAGGTGGTGTACGTGCAACCTGATGAGGTAGTTTCCTCATGTTTTGCTGTGATATCTGGAGTCTGCCTCTGAACTACACCTTCATCCTCAGCATCTCTTTGGCTGAAATATTTATCATCACTTGGCTTGGATGACACGGGGGCATCTGAGAGAACACGGGTTTCTTTCTTATCCTCCTTCAGCTCAAAGTGACTGTGATCAGTGTAAAAAAGCTCAGAGTACCCTCCAGACCGGCTCGGTCCGATATCGGCATAGCTACCCGTTAGAGGAGGGGAGGGACTAGCTGCAGGCTTCAACACTGACTCAGAATAATCCGCTTGCAAAGAGCTGGTGGTAAAGCTGCTTGTGGATGAAGTTTCCTTTGTGACAAATATTGTCTCTGGTGAAAGAGCCACTTTGTCATCTTTTTTTTCCAACTCTAAAACTTCAGGTGAAGCAGCATCATCTGTCAATGACAACCTCGTTTTTGTTGTTGGTTCAGGCGACAACTGTGTTTTGTCTTTGTCCTCTGCTTTCATCTTATCAGGATGTTTGTGGGCATCTGGCGTTGAAAAGCTGCTTTCAGCTATTTTGGGTGAGCCTGTGTCTGCCGTCGGAGTTACTTTGCTCTCATCTAGACTCTTGGCCTCAAAGGATTTTGGTGTTGTGTCTTGAGTTGTATCCTCTTCTTTGAATGGTTTTCCACCCACATCCGTCTTGCTTGTGTCTGTTATTTTAATAGCTGAGGCATCAGAAGTTGGTTTACAGGCTGGTTCCTCTTTATGGAAAGTTGATTCAGACAACTGAGACATTTTATTTGAGTCCTCTGTCTCTGCTAATCTAGCACTGTCATCAAAATCGCGTCTGCACATTTCTTTTTCAGACTGTTCCCTAGCACCCTTTTCCATATCAACATCGCTTGATTCATCCTCTTCTTCCTCTTCCTCCTCATCTTCGTCCTCGTCATCATCATCATCAACAGTGAAATCTTCCCCCTCTACCAGTAGCCTTTTATCTATATGACTCTCTTTTTCCTCTGGAAAACTTATAGATTTACATGTTGCAGAGCTGCTAAATTGGCTGTTGTCAGATGCCAAAACGTTATCATCTATTTCATGTTCTGCAAAAGTGGCCACCACACCAGTCCTGGAGTCAGTTGGTGTTTCTTGTCTCACTGACAGTGATGCTTGTTGAGGTAAAATGTCTTTTTCTGCAGGTGAGTGCCGGCCAGATGGAGATCCTTCGCTTCGGCGATCAGGAGAATCCACTTTGTCTTTTTGTGACTCAGTAGATTTTTCTTTTTCCTTTTCTGTTATGTCCCTCTCTGGGAATTCTCCAAATGCTCCACTGGGGGCTGAGGCACTGAGATCCGGGGGGCTCCACAAGGGCGAGGTTGGCTCTTGTCTTAATGAGGCAGGTGCTGATTGAATGGCAGCACTGGTAGAAACGACATCACATTCTCTCGTTGCCTGTGTTTGAGAAGCTGCTGCAGCACTTTCCTTCATGTCTTCTTTCTCTTTCTCTGATTTTTCAGGTTTGTCCTCTTTGGGACTTAAAGAATAAGACTCAGCAGCTTGAGACATTTTGTTATCTTGTATGTCTGTGGACGAATAGCTCTTATCAACACACGATGCATCTACTCTTTCTTCTCTTTCACTCTCTTCCTCTTGGCCTTTCTCTCTGTCTTGATCTTTAGGAGAGGCACTTTGACTGTGGTGGCTGCTTCTTTCACTCTCTGTGAGGGACACTGGGCTGTAGTCAACTCTACTGAAGGACAAAGGTTCCTCTTTGTACTGATCGTCCAGGAGGAACATGGCTCCTCCGGTGTCTGTCTGGCTTGTTCTTCGGTTATCGTCAATGCAGATGTCAGAGGCATTATCAAAACTTAAAGAAACCTCACTCTCTTCCCTTGAGTCCAGATCATGATGTTTTGGGATGGGCTTTTCGTACGGATCATACTTGGATGCGCCAAAGGTTTGCATCTCATCTCTGGGGCTTCCACCGACGATTTCCTTCTCGGAACTAATTTTTTCATCCGCATCTACTTTTGCAGTGCCAGTCGTATCACTGGCATCCTCTGATTCTTTGTCTAACATAAAATATGAACAAGCCTGTGATAGTCCCGGAGAAGCCATCTCTCTTTCTCCTTCCATCTCCCTCTCTGCTTCCTTCCCTGCTTTCTCATCCACCTTGGTCTTTCCTGTAGCACTTGTTTCTGAGCTCATCGGAGACAGAATCTGTTTCTCTTGTTGCAGTGTTTCCTCCACACTGGACTGGCTTTCAGCACACGAAAGTGTGCAACTCCTAGGTTGGCTGTCAGAGCTTGATATTGCTGACAACGCAGGCTTTTTCTCCGCTGATTCAGACAATGTTTCTGCTTTGGCAACTGCAGTAAAACAAGCTTTTTCCTCTTCCTTTGATGTCACAATGTCAAAAGACGACTCCGGTTTGGCAAGTGGTGCGGCCGTGGTTTGTGTTTTCACAACATCTTTGTCAGCTTCAGGTAAAAGTCTCGATTCTTCTTTTGCAACCTCTTTAACGTCTTCATCCAGGGAGGGCTCCTGCATTGTAAGTGTTGGTATGATAACTGTGGGCTGTTGAGCCGGAGGTGGTTGAGTTTGGTCACTTGTCTGTGGAGACAAACCCTCAGAGGAGATATCCAGGTCAGATTTCCTCAGCTCCACTGACAAAGGTCTGGAACCTGCTCCACCCATGCAAATGTCTTCCTCCTCTTCTTCTTCTCTGTCTTCATCTGATGACTGAACCACAAATGCAGATTTGTAATCAGTCTTGGACACCAACACTTCTTCTCCCAATATTGTCTGCGTAGGTTGTTTAATGCTTTTGTCGAGGTCTTTCTCCTGCACCTCCTCTTTCTCCCATTTCTCCTCTTTGGTGTGGTCTGCATCAGAGTAGTCAGACTTTTCTTTCTCCGAAATGCTATCGGTCTTCATGTGAGCAGCATCTTTTTCTTCCATCACCTTCTCATCCGGTGCTGGTTTTGTCTTTTCATCTTTGATGTCTTCGCTGTCATAGGTGTAGTCTTTTTCCTGTTCTTTCTCCATTTTCTGCTCTTTGCTTAGTTCAGCAACATGTGCATCATCTTTTTCCATCTTCTCTTCCTGACTAACACATTTCAATTCCTCATCTTGTTCTTTAGCAAGCAGACAAATGTCATCTCTTTCCAAAGAGCCTTGCTGCACTCCTTCTGAGATAGTTTCCTTCTCTGTCTGAGCTCCAGGAAGCTTATCAGTAATTTCTTCATGCACACCCTTATCAGTATCATCTAAAATATCATGTTTAGTTGTTTTCTCCTCTTTCATGCTCTGGGCCTGTGCAAGGTCTATCTCTTTTTCATCATCCACCTTGGATTCAGGCTCAAATGAATAATCGTCTTTATCTTTTTTCTCTTCTGTGGTGCTACATGTTGGGGTGTATATGTCCTTTTCTTCCTCCCGTTTGAAAGATTCGGCGTCATGATCGCCTTGTTTCACTGCAACTTTCAATTCGTCTTTGGGGCTTTCAACCTTTGATGACTCTTTATCTTTTGTGTCAATCGGTTGTTCGGTGGTTTCATCTACTTCTTTCTCTTTTTTTGTATCTCCAAGGTCAATTTCCTTATCTGTCATTTGTTCCAAAATGGGTTTGTGGTCCTCAATGATGCCCTTTTCATGTATTTTAGTCTCTTGGGTTTGTTTCTCAGCCTCTTTGTCATCTGTAGTTGTTTTAACAGAAGTCATATCAATGTCCTTCTGCTCCTTAATAGACACAAATTTAGCAACGTCAATCTTTTCGTCCTCTTTTTTAATGGTCATTTCTTCATGAAATTCCTCTATGATTGTTTCTTTTGCCTCCTCCTTAATGAGTTTTACATCTGATATAACATCTTTCATTTCAGCCTTCTTCTCCTCTGTGAGGGGCTGTGCATCATCCATCTCTTTTGTTTCCTCCCCTTTAGAGGGTTTTATATCAGAAATTCCATCCTCAATATTATATTTCTCATCTTTAATGGGTTTGATAGCTACATTAGGATCGTGAACTGTTGCTTGTTCTTCCCTAGACAGTTTGACAGTGAGTGCTTCCTCCTTGTCTACTGTTTCCTCGGTTTTTTCTTCTATTTGTGATTCAACAGCACAAATATCTTTATGGATTTCTTTGTCTTGTAGGATAGGTGTTGCTACATAAATGACATCCTTTGTGGTTGTTTCATCCTTAAACGTTTTGACAGCAGAAATATCTCCACTTATCATTACACCCTCTTCCATTACCTCAGCTGGTTTAATGGAAGAGATTAGATCTTTATTTGTCTCTTGCTCCTTTTCTCCTTCCATGGTTGGTTTGTCAGTTTGAAGTGTTTCTTTTGCTTCTGCCCTGGTTGGTATGGCAGAGATATCAACATCTTTACATACGATGGCAGGCTCTTCTTCCATCCTGGTAAGTTTATCTGCACCAGCAGCATCTTTACTTTCTTCATGTTCCCCCTTTTCTCCCACTGTTGGTTTAACAGCAGGGGTTTCTTCCTTGCTTGGTAGTTTATCATCTGATGTAGTAAGCTGAAGAGCCACAGTGCTCTCTTTCCCAATATCCTCTTTCTTGTCTTCTTTTATAGGAGGTTTGAAGATGTAAGCGTCATCCATGCTTTTTGTTACACCTTGATCCTGTGCTATGGAAGGGATGGTGCTACTGTCCTCACTATCTTCTTCACCTTTGACTTTCTCATTGTCTTGCTCAGTTGTTGTTTTGTCTGCAAAAATCTCATCTTCACTCACTTTTGCATCCTCCTCCGCCTCCTTACTGAGGCTGATGGTCGAGATTACAGCTTTACTAATTTCTTGTACCTTTTCTTCTTTCATAGGTAAAAGGGATTCATCCGCCTTACTTATATTTTCTTTTTCTTTGCTAAGTTTAGCAACAGTGATGTCATCAGTCTCTTCCTCTTCTTCCCTCTGCTCATCTGTAAAGGGCTCCGTGGCACACACCTCTCTTTTCTCCATCTCTTTTTCCTCATCTATGTCTACTTTCAGTTTGATATCTAATGTTTCTGTCTCCTTTTTCTTCTCATCTTGGGAAGGCTCAGTGATGGGCATATCAACTTTTTTTTCCTCTTTTATGTCTTCTTTAACAGGCTTGAAATCTGAAGGGTGGACCTTTTCAGTCTCTTTTTCTTGAGTCTTTATAGAGCTGATTTCAAAAACGTCACTCTTTTCTATCTCTCTCCCCCCATCTTTCAAAATCTTCTTATCCGACATGTCATCAATTTTTGCCTCCTTAAAATCACCTTCAGTTCTCAGGTCAAATCGATCCTCTGGTGTTTCTTCTCTCGTCTGCTCATCTTTAACTTGTTTGGCCTCAGAAGTAAGAATTTCCAATTCTGAGTATTGACTGGTTTTGGCCATTGTAATGTGGTCTTTTTCTGGCTCTTTGTGTTCATCTTTAACGCCTCTATCAAAAGTGACAGTGTCCTTTGACATTTCTTCTTTGATAGGTTTGATATCAGAGGTACTGTCTTTTGTGGGCTCTTTATCTTCTTCCTCATCTCTGATGGACTTAATGGTGCAAACGTCTACGTGAAGGTCAGGTTTGTCTTTCTGCTCATCCCTGATTTGTTTTGCACCTAAGGTGTCACTCTTTTCTTTCTCCTGCTCCGTGCTGATTGTTTTAACTGCAGACTTATCATTATCATCATCGTCTTTCTCATCGACATCATCCTCTTCATCCAAGAAACCACTCTTCCTTTCTGGAGATTTATCCGGTGTAGGAACTTTAGGCTCCTTCTCTTTGAAACTGTCATCAATGTCTTCTTCGTTAGATGGCAGGACAGAATCCCTCCCAACTGCAACTGGTACTTGAACTTCTGTAACAGATGAAGTCACAACAGGTATTATTTCTGCCTGTTTTCCCTCCTCTTTTGGCACTAATGAAGTGTCTTTTTCTGGCTCTTTCATCAAAGGAATTTCTTTCATGTCCTTTTCAAATGACTTGTCCTCAGATCTTCCAACTGCTACTTCAAACTGATCACCTTTCTGTCCATCACCTTCTTTCCGTGTCTCTGTTTTTTGGTCATCTTTCTTTTCAGTTTTGTCGTCACTGATGTCAACGACATGAGGAAGCTCCTCTTGCTTTTTCAGTTCCAAATCAGGGAAGACCTTTGTCTTGTCCTCCACCGGTGACTGGCGAAGTGGAGAGTGAGCTGCACTTGAGGGTCCAGACTGTGGAGGGGAAGCCATTTTCACAGTGATATCATCTGGACTGAAGCAACGGTCTTCACTCTCTGAAGTTATTGAGTCGGATCCAAATGGTCTAGTAGGCACAACGGATGAAACATCTTTAGGGGCTACTGCGTAAATATTTTCCTCTTCGACAGGTAGATGGACTGATTTGATGTCGTGTTGAGCCTCTTCGGGTGACCCTGGGCCAGAAAGCTTTTTGGAGTCGGTCTCTTTGCTTTGTAACATTTGAGTTGAAGCATAGCCCTCTTGGAGTTTTTCAAGTGAAATGTCAACATTAGGAGTTTGGTCTTCTTCCTCCTCTTCCTCCTCCTCTTCTTCTGCAGCATCACGAACCTCAGCCACTGTCTTCTCCTCTGCAGTAGGAAGCTGTAAATCACTGGACGGAGCCTTGGATTGTTTGTCGTCTTCTAAAGAAGGTGGTGAGAGAGTTTCGGCAGAGCATGGCTGCTCTTTGCCTTGAGCAGCGTCAGCTGCAGTTGACAGGGAAACTGGGCTTTTAGTTGGCTCCTCAGCTGGAGGAGCTGCGACAGATGCCACAGACTGATCTTCAGCGATAGAGGTAGGAAAGGAGGACATTTTGTCATACTCTGTGATGGACGTTGCAGAAGATACATGCTCCTCTTCTGCCAAAGGAGCAGTGATGATATTGGTGAAAACTGACACTTGTTCTTGCACACCTGGAATAAAGCCTTTCTCAGTTAAAGCTGCAGCTTGTATCTCCCTCATGCCGTGAATGTTTACAAATGAGCCAGTCTGATCTGGAACAGAGATGTCATAAGCACCAACGTCATACTGAAGATGTGGTATTCTCTCCTCCGCTTCCTCGTGAATTTCCTCGTCAGAGATGGTCTGTTCTGTTTCAGAGTAGCCGGGAATTGTCTCATCTTGGATGTAAGAGACGGGTTCAGCTGCAGCAGCTCCGTGAATTACTGAGGTTATAGGAGCAGTGGCCCCTCCAACATGGGATAGGTAGCCCTCCTCCTCTTCTTCCTCTTCTTCTTCTTCATCTGCAGTCACAATTTCGGTTGCTTTGCTTCCAAATTCATCTTTAGGCTTGACTTTGATCTCTTCATCTGCTATTACATCTAAATCTTCTACCTCCTCCAACTCTGCTTTTTCAATTGCGTCTTCCTCCTCCTCTTCTTCCTCTTTCTCATCCTTGGATGGAGTTATTTGGAGCTCTTCTTTAGTCACAACCTTAGTTAGGAGATTGTCTGATTTCTCCATTTTTTCTGTCTCGTGCTTTCTGTCAAGCCCATCATCCTTTACCTCTTTCCATTTTGATTCATCCTCCTCTTCACCAATTCCCATGTCTTCTTCTTCCTCTTCCTCCCTCTGTACTTTCTTTTCTATAACTGGGGCCTCTTCCTCCTCTTCGTCCTCATCCTGACTTGCTGCTCCCTCATCTTCAAATTTTTGAGCCTCCTCCATTTCTTTCTCTTGAGTGGACACCATGCCCTTGTCTTCAAGTTCAGCTTTCCCTTCTGTGGCTGGCTCCTCCTTTTCCGGGGACTTTGTTCCCTGTGGGATCTCTGAAATGACTCCTTGTGCTTCCTTCTTCTCTTGGATGGGGCTTTCTGCTGCTGGCTCTGGGGAAACACCAGAACTTTCTGCTGGCTCTGCTGATACAGCCTTAACTTTTTTCAGTTCTTCAAAATCCTTGGTGAGGTCTTCAGGTGTGGAGGGAGCAGACGTAACCTCGGCAGTCCCATTCTCGAAGGGTTTAGGTTGAATAGTTTCAGGTTTGGTCTCTTCTGCTTTGGGTTCAGCAGGTTCAGCTCTTGCAGCTTTGCTTTTTGCAGTTTTGGCTTTACTTGACACTTTCGCTTTATGCAATGTCTTTCTCACTTCGGGTGTAAGTGGTTTTAGGTCAGGCTTTGTCATTTTTCTCAGCTCAGGTTTGGAGGCATCCTTCTTCTTGTCATCTTTTGACTTGGCATCTTTCTTATCGTCTTTTTTGTCATCTTTCTTTATTTTCTTGATTTCTTTCTTTTCCTTGTCTTTTTTCTCATCCATTTTGGACACCCTTTCCTTGGAATGCTTTTTCAGGGATTTTTCTTTCATGAGTTTTTTCTTTTCTGGCACTTCAGTTTTAGATTTGATAGTCTTGGTAGGCTTTTTCTCCTCTTTTTTCTCTGATATATTTTCCTTCACAGAGTCACTCTTTGCCTCTGTGGTGGCTGACACATCGTCTTGTCCTTCAGTTTCTTTCTTTGAGGCCTTTGCAGTGGTCTTGGGGGAAGATTTGAGACTCTCTTTGCTATCTGTTCTTTGTTTTAACTTGGTTTGTTTAATAACAGATGGAGCAGCTCCTGAAGCAATGTCCTTTTGTGTGGCTACAGGATAGCGCAAGAAGTCAAGGTGTTTTAATTTTTCAAGGCCCTCTAGGATCTTGTTTTGTGGTGCATTCCCAGGGAACAGCACTCTGACGATCTTTTCTGTAGGGTTGGCAGGAAGCCAGACAACTAAGGCCGTAATTGATGTCAGGTAGGGCACAGATATTTCTCCTTCTTTCCCATTGGGCAGCACAATGCCAGTTTTGGCCTTGCTGTTTCCAGCCCACTTCTGCATTAAAAACTGCATCTCTTTACTGTCTTTGACAGGGTTGAGAATATACATGTCTAACCGCCCCACTCCCATCTTATGGAAAAGCGTAATGGGCTCGATAGTGTTGCTGACCACTCGAAAGAGAGGCTCCGGCTTTACTCCTAGTTTGTTAAGGTACTGCAAAGTAAGTGAGGCCTCTTCGATGCTGCGTTTCACTTTGAGATTAGATTCTGGCATACGGAGCTTCTCTGGCACGTTGAAGAACACCACACCTAGCTCAGGAGAAATCAGGTTCTTCATCCAGTCACTGTAGTTGGTGGAGTCTTGTGACTGTTCTTCCTCCTGTTCTGCTATCTTCCTTTGAAGAAGCCCGTTGATACCGGGAAGATTGTCAGCGCCGATGTGTGTGAGCAGAATTGAGTCAATCCGGTCCAAGTGGCGGACCAGCTTCCAGAAGCAGGATTTTCGCTCAGAGCCTCCATCCACTAGGATGTTGAAGCCATTCACAGCAAAGAGAGCAGAGTCTCCTCGTCCGCCTGGAAAGATGTAGCAACATGGCTTTGACAGCTTCAGGAAGCCTCCGGAGGTGGGAGGCTCCAGGAGGTCAAAAGGTGAGGGGACGTCAACAGTTTCAGAGATGTACTCTGTGAACTCTGCGACGCCCTCCATCTTGGGGAGAACAGGTTCTGGGTTTAGTTTGTATTCCAGGAACTCCCGCAGGGTCTGCTGCTGTCCCAGGGAGCTCCAGCCCACCTCCCTGCGGCAGGACACAGTAAGTGTAGCCTGCTGCTTGGGGGCTGTTGTTCCCAGTAGTTCACTGACCTGGAGGAAAGACACTCGGAATCAGTGATGGAACAGTTAAAAGTAGACAGTTTCTGTGACCAGGAAGGTGATACTCACTACTTTAAGTTTAAAACTTCGAAGTTCTAATAGAGGATCAAATAGTTGAGACCTGAACACCAACTTTTGAGTGTTCTCTGTAATTTAAGTGTTTTCTTTTTCTTTCTTTTTTTCTCGATCTCCAGCAAATAAACTTCATTTCCAACCACAGAATGCACAGTGTACGAGCTTCATCAGACTCAGTGTAAGCAAACGGTAGATCACTCACCCCAGGATCAGTAAAGATTCGTGAGAAGGTCTGGTAGTTGAAAACCCCAGTTTGAAGAAGAAGGCCGCCGTGATCTGAGCTCTGGCCACTCAAGACCAGGAGCTTATGTCCTGCTGAGTCTGTAACTACAGACTGGATCTGGGACACACACAGTGATAGAGGAAGAGCGGGAGACAGAGGACAGTTAAAGGAGAGACAGCACTGCAAAGACAGAAAAGAAAATACTGGCAGCGAAAAAAGGGAAGATGCAACTTGAACTGTGTCAAGGTTAGCAAACAAGGTTTAGCACGAACATCAGGCAAATGATCAGGTGATTTTGATGATTAATGTCTAAATCATCTGAAAATAGTGAATATAAAACAGAGTGCTGCACTGTAGCGCAGAATGTGCCGACCTTACCTCTGATACAACAGTGTCTTCTGAAGGGTTTACAAGCACTACAGTCTCTAGGACATCACTCCTGTGGTGGAGAGTCCTTTGTCCTGCAGGATGAGATGGAAAACATTAGGTTATCATGTTTTAATAAAAAAGATTTGAGGCAACACTACTTAGGCCTCAAGTTGTACAAGTCGACCTACACTAGTCTCAGACATTTGGCCGTCTAGCCGGAAGGCATCTTACTGGACAGTATCCATATGCAAGCTAAATAAAACTTCCTTGAGTCAGAGAGATTTACTACACTGCATTGTGCCTCGTATGTGGGGCAATCCCTGTGAAGAGACGATCAACCCACTTGTGCATCAACGTAGAAACCAAAGTTGGAGCAGGAAAGAGGTCACTAATATCTTCTGGGTGAAGTTTAAAATGACATCCGCAACCGAAGTTGAGAACAATATTTACCATTCAGTTGAGTTTTAATCATGGTTTAATCTTTTTCTATTACTGAAAAAATGTACAATTTGTACTTCCATGGAAGTTGCAAAGTGCACTTTGTATCTGTATGTGAAATCACAAATACATTTGAAATACATTTACAGTGCTTCGTGTATTATCGAGGTGATGCTAAGCTTTTAATTCCCCTCCGTTTCAGCACAGATTAGACATTTCACAGGTCTAATAATAGGAGGATCTGAATGACTCAACCATCCACTGGGATTGTCGGCGCATCCCCTGAGTTTGCGGCATTATGTTATCTTTTTCGAGTCTGGGGTGTAAACATGTATTTTCCTTGAAACGTCTATGATGTAAAACATTCTCAACATCATATACTGTGGTGTAAAACGCACTAAGATATAGCACTGTTTACTCTGTTTACTTTTATTTATTTTGGCAAGTCTGAATATATATATACGTCATATATTATAATTAAAAACTAATTCTATATATGGCAGCCTGGTAAGAGGAAGTCTTTTGAGGAAGAGGGGTAAGAAGAGGAATCATTAGCAGTTGATAGTTTGAATGAAATTGATTTTAAAAAGCAGTTTAATACATGAATCAGTGTGATACAAGTCAAGCCCATCTGTAAGTTGGAGGATGAAGCCTTCAATAAGTAACAGTGACAGTATATAACAGATAAGAATCACAGCTTTCAGCAGATAATGAGGTCTTATTCTTTATTTAACTGCATGTTGTCAACATCATCAGATTTAACTTTTTAAAAAAACACAAGCTGAATGGGATCATTTTATATTTAAACTCATTTTCATATTTAAAACACCTTAAAACAAATTAGAGCAAATGATGCATCTCACATTTTCAAGAGCAGCAACATCAGCTTGACTTAAATAATAGGTAAAAACTACAAGCTTATCTATACATCAAAATGCAGCTCTGTGTGTCTTAACAAAACACGGATATCAACACTTTATCCACTTCAAAAGCTCTGTGAGGTTGGGCTTTAAAACTGCAGCTAAATGCTAGCATCAGCATGCTAACATGCTTGCAAAGACAAAAATGCTAAAGTGATGCAGCTATATTCATCCTGAAGGTCAGTCCTGACAGTCAGAAGAAAGCTACATTATAGGAAACCACGGACACCAATCCATACTTCAAGTGTTTAAATAGAAACTTGAAACTTTTTGACTCCATTTGGTGTTTTTCCAGCTTTCTGTTTTGGTTTGAGGTTGAAAATGTTTCTATTTGCTACTGCACCATCATTACTGTCTGTGTATTGTTGATATCTTTCTTTTTAGATACTATTTTGTGCATATTGAGGAGTATTTTCAATTGATTAAAAAAATGAATAAAATACTTTGGCCTGAACAGTCATGACCAGTGATATCTGTGGCTGATGTAGGAAAAGCTGATACTGCAGTATAAAACCAGACGGATTCAAAGGTGTGCCTTATGAATCCTGCTGATTTAATCTAAATGACCAATAACTGAAAACTGATTCAAAATGTTTAATTCAATGTTGACAAGGCTTAAGAAGTTCATTTAAACTCTCATTACAACAGGCAGGTCAATGTAACATAACCAGAGGCTGTGACTCCCGCTGCTGATGTTACCATAGCAACACACTGACAGGCATTCTTTTCCTCTATCGACACACAGGTCCCTTTAACTTATATGTGACACAAAACAATAATTTCTAATCATTTGGTATTGGAGTAAATGGTGAGAGGTGACAGAGGCATTTTGTTGCTGGTCGAGGAAACGACACCCCTCACCGTCCAAAAGAACACGCTGGGACAGCAGTCCGAGGGAGTTCTAACACTTCAGCAGATCTGCCCACAGACGCGTCCGGTTTCACAGCACGATGACTAAGCCGTGAGGGTGAGCCATGATATGCAAGTTCGCTTTGATACTTCCAGCAATGACAAGAGGATAATGCCATTGAGTCAGACGCTGGAGACACAGGCGTCACCCAGCTGCTATGAGGTTGCTAACCTGCATTGAGAAGAACGAGGCTCAGAGATTTGCTTTTCTCAGGTGAAAGAGATGCGAAGAGAGTGCACCAGCTTCTGTTGATGGCTGCCTGGAGGGTGACTGCTGGCTGACACTGCAGACTGGTACAACAAGATACTAGAACAACAAAGGCACTTTGTGAAAAAAGCTGCCGTTTCCACTGGGGGGGGGTCACAGGACATCAGCAGTGTGACAGGACTTACTGTCCACTGCAGGCTGGAGGTCTCTCAGATCAGGTCCACTTTCACTTCCAATGCCAATTGCCAGAAATTTAACTGGAAACATTTTTTGTTTTGATTACCAGTTCCTATTTAAAGTTATTTCTTTAACTTAACTTAACACTTTTAAGCTTGACATGAATGAAAATGTGCTGTCTTTTCTTTAAATCAACTGCACACATGTGTGATGAAATTAACCAGAAAGGACAAGTCCTGTTGTTAGGTCCTGCAGTATAAAGTGCAAATGAAAAGAAATAAATACTTGAAGTCCTTCTCCAGCAGTTATTAATCCCGTAAAAACGAATCTGTGTTCCTGAATATTGTATGGGTTGACGTTTTTGCCCCAAAGAAAAACTCTTAAAACTGCTTAAGGTTTGACTGACACCTTCTTCCTCGTTCAGTAAGGAGTTTACAGCTGCACTTCTGCAACGTCTAATCCTGCAAAACTTACTCTGCTGCACTCATATTGTAAAGATTCAGCACCAATAAAAAAAAATAAAGGATTAGGGCTGCTAGCCGTCACTCACTGAGGGTGAAACTCAGCGAGATGCCAGCAGAGCTGTGCTGATCTCTCTGACTCCATGTCCAGTGGCAAAAGCCCAAGAGTAGTGAGACACTAAACTTCAGAGTGGGACAATAAATTAGTTTACCGATTGACTGACATGCCTGCTCGGCGTCTCCTGGATAAATTAACAGTGCCAATCTTCATAATTAGCTGGATCACAAAAGAGCTGTTTTAGGGTGTAATGTGCCAAGCAGCTGTCTGATACATGAAGACTGCAGACCTGTGTCTTTTCTGGTATTTTTGATGGAGCAACGCAATGTCTCCAAATAAGTTGGACTTACTTCAGTTGTAGATCAACATATTTAGATAAGAAATGAAGGCTTACAGATCTGATTTTGTTCTGTCACAGCCATAAACACAACATGTCAGGTGAGAAATCTTCAGAATCAAAAAGCAAAACCCTTCAAGTAGCTTCTCCACCTATCTCGTGAGAACATCTCCTGTACCCTGCTAGCTTCTCATGTCATAGGTTCCTCACACCAGGCACAATAGCTGAAAATCTCTATCCAGCAAGTTGTTTGGTTCCCTCCAATGTTCTACGTGGAACATTACAACCTGCCTGACCTCACCTCTCAGACCGCAGGGAGTGCTCCACGAAATCTCTGTTGCATTGATGACATGGTTTTGTTCATGATTTTTGTATTGTTGTCATTCATTTAACCTTTATCTTATTTAACACAACTTGTGGTAATGTTAACAAGGATAAAAACTTCAATTTAGCTGACAGAGACTTTCAGAAGAGCATCACGTGCCTGGAATCGCCTTGGTCCACAGACTATTTTCAAGTTTTCAATAATCATCATTTGAAAAAACACAAAATATAGTTTCAACATATAAAAAGTTGAGATTTAGAAACAACTATCCAATAGTCCATCATCAAAGACGGAACTAGAAATTTGTAAAAAATAATCTATTTTGTGTCAATTCCAGCATACTTCCAGACAAGTCTCCATTTTTTCAACATGAGGTAAAGATATTTGGTCTTTACGGAAATTTTGTATAGAAAAAACTGATTTGTACTTTAAATCCAAAATCCAAATATTATTTCCATTTATTCTGAGGGGGGCATGAATACCTGTGCCAAATTCATAAACAATCCATCCAATAATGGCTGAGACACCTTTCTTAAAGTCACAAATATAGTTTTCCAGGCATAGCTGGAGGATAAATCAGTATGATTCTGGGCATCAAGGGTACCTGAACATAATTTATCTAACAGTTGTAAAAATTTATTTTCAAAAAGACAAAGGTGGTTGATTAACCAGTCGTGACATTTGTGGTTCCACACTGGGAAAAAAAATATATATATATTTGCATATTAATATCTATTTATGCAGGACGCTATGTAATGAAAAATCTATCCACCAGCTTTAGCAAGATGCTTACCAAGAAAACGATATAAGTGCTCACACTAAAGAAACTTTCAGAGGTAAAAGACTGACGTTTTTGTTTTTTTTGTTGTTTTTTTCAATCGACCTGAATTAAGGTGGAATTTGACTTATCTCTGCACGTGTTGAATTTGCCCCGATTAAACAAATTTCCACACAGCAGCAGGTCAGCCTTTTTTTGTTTATATCTTCAAGGCTGGGATCCAACAGTAGAACAGAACAAAAAAATACGACTTAGTTCATTAGTTCAAATCTATGAATTATATATGAATGATACCAAATACCGCATTGCCTTCAAAGGAAAACAAAGGTAAACTGGCTGTAGTATCCATCATAAACATTCACCATCATACTTTTGGAACTGGAATAAATAAAATGGCTGGTACTGGAAGTTACAGCCCAGTGATGTGAGCCGGACTTGTGAGTCTCACTGCTTCCACTGAGATCCAAGCAGTGTGAGGCTAAAGCCTCCTCAGGGAGGCCAATGTCAGCTCCTCAGGCTAAATGTGTTTGTTTAAAAAGTCCTTTTAAAGGGAGCAATGTTCAGCCAAGTTGCCCTCATCTATTCATGTTTGTGGCTGTCCTCTGCAGGCATCGCACACAGAGACAAAGCATCATTAGATCACATGAAGTGACAGTCAGGCAAAGGTTGTTGTTTTTTTTTTGTTTTTTTTCTTACAATCATGCACGCACAGAAAAAGAAGACTCGTCCAGAATGTCTTTAAAAAAGTTGGGATTGGGGCAACTAAAGCCTGAAAAAAATAAGGTGTACAAAACAGAAGCAGCTGGGTGAACAAATTTTGAGTTATTAGGTTAATTGGCAGCATGTGAGTAACATGTGTATAAAAAGAGCACTTTAGAGAGTCTCTCAGAATTAAAGCCAAGTAGAAGTTCATCAATCTCCAAAAAAAAACAAAAAAGGAATGAAACTGATTCTACAAACTGTGGAAAAATGTTCAGAATAATCTCAGGTTGTAGAGGTCATGTCTGAAAAGGCTTTTACCGCTGTTAGAAGCTCCGTCAGAATCAACCTTAAACCCTCACAAATGATGGTGCTTATAGCTGGCTCTGTAGTTCTGTTATATATCTGAGATTTTTTTTCAAACACAAAAGCAGTGGATATCATTACCAGATTGTTGTGCATATCCTGCACTTTACAAAGTCCACAACAAAAGACAAGGATAAAGATTTGCAAAAAAAACCTCAACTAAATTTGCAGAGTTTGAGTATTTGGCAACAGTTGGTCTTTGGTTTAAAATCTCTAAATCCAGTGAATCTTTGCTTTAGAAAGCCTCCTGCTGAAGAGGATAAAAATGGAAAAAAAAGATAAACATCCAATTAAGCCTATGTCAAAGTTCTGCTAGTTTTGTTGATAGCCACATTAAAAACTAAAGGTTTGAACATTATAAAAGGCATTTTAATGAGGTTTATGAAAACTAACACAGTAAGACTATTAAGCAAGACATTTACTAAGTGGGACAAATGTTCTTAAAAATGATAATTAAAAATCATTTTTAATAAACAAATTACATCTGGAGAGCAGCTGGGTTTTTTTCAAGCTGCTTTAAGCACACATTTCTCTAATCTCACAGCACTTTCTGTGTTAAAAATGTGACAAAACTGAAGAACTAAAACCAGCTGATAATAACAGGTATGCCCATGTGTAGATTCGGCTCTAAATGCTTGTAGGAAGTATTTTCCTTGACATCAGCAAACCCCAAGAAGTTCTGAAGCAAATTACTGTAAGTGGGTCACAAACAGATTCCTTGTTGAAGAAAAAAAAAAAAAAAAGACATTTCTTAAACACCTGGGACTTCATTTATAGTGACTGTGTACGGTTCTAAAAGAGGAATACCCCCCGTCACATAAAAACTGGGATGTCTAAAAGAAAAGAAACTAGATCAGAAAATGTATGGATATGTACAGATATTACAGAAATTTAACAGTTGGGGATGCAACATGTGTTGAGTTGATGTGAAGCCAGATTGTAGAAATGAAATATGAAGTTATGAATACTTTTGCTTCATAACACACAGCTCCACTTCATGCTAAACGAGACTAGCAATGTGATCCGAAAATATTCCACATGTATCTTTAACGATTAGCGTATACAGGCAGACTTAAATGTCAAATCACATTCTGCCAAACATTTAATCAGCAGTGTCCCACCCTGTCCATATCTCACATGTTGGCTGACTGTAGCTTTGAGATTTGGAGCCCACAGCTGTTAAAACGCAGGATGATACCAGGATGAAGGAGGTGTCATGACTCAGGAAAGTCTCACCAGACACTGACTCCTTTCTAGCTTAACCACCTTCACAAGGCTGTCTTATCACATTATTAACAGCGATTGTAGGAATCCAATATTACTGCAAACAGCACTAAAAACCTACAGAAAAGAATGTCAATGTCTGAGAAAAATACAAATGTCACCCTCAATGATTTTCGTTTTTTCATGTTAAATCCGGTTGCCGGAGACACTGTCGTGGCCGCCACACACACTGTGCCCTCTTCAGTCACTTCGTCTGCACATATTCATCACCTGAACATGTGCACTGTGAGAACACTGCATGTTTTCGAACCTCCAACTCTACTCCGAGCACTTTGATTTTCTGTGTGAGGATAAAGTCCTTATCTTCCTCTTCCTCTTGGTTTTTGCTATGATTCACTGTAAAGAACGGCCCTCTGTACAACCACACTGTGGTGGGCAGTGGATACTGTAGTTTTGAATAAATCTTACTCAAATAGAGGCAAACATCGCATTCATTGGTGACCACTTTCAGATGTGGATCTGTTGGATAAAAACTTCATTTCCTTCAAATGTCAATAGTTTAAGGAAACATTAAAAAGTGCATCCACTGGGGGCATCTGTGTTAACCGAGCTCAAACATCTGCAATGATCCATTTTCTCCACAAAAATAACTTTGGTGGCATCTGCTCCGCTTCCGTCAGATCAGGATCAGCAACTTGGGAGGTGAACTCTTCAGTCTCCTTCGGATCTTCTGCTCGACTCTGTTCGTAACGGCAAGGCCCAGAGGAAGGAAGGTCATTTGTCAGACAGGACTCACTGTTTCTGCTCATCTTGGCTCTTTCTCAGCTGACCCGCTTGATATAAATATCCACGTCTGAACTCCCAAAACGAGAACGCTCTGTTTAAAGTCGCCTAAAACGGAGCACTGATCGACTGAGGCCCAGCCACTGCACTGCTCCAGATAACATGTTCCACATATAGAGTAGCACAGGGGATGGTGAGAGGAAGGTTCAAGCAATTCTAAGACAACAGGTTTAAAAAAAAAAAAGAAAAAAAAGCAGGCAAGAGCTACGTCAAGGAAGACTATCAGTAATGTCATTTGGTAAAGTCAAGATAGTTTTTGCTGAGCTTTCATTTAGAAAAACATAGTTAAAACAAACTTTAGGCTTAAATGCATTGATGTCTTTCATTTAAGTGTAAAAGTCTAACTCAATCTGCTCTGAATGTAGAACAGTTGAGCTTCTCATTTTGCTAAAGTGACTCACAAGACAGCACAGAGCTTTACAGACAAGGTCAAACTATGCGGTGCTGTTATAATGTATATTTTTAGACTTGCAGATTCATGAATAACAGCAAGGTTAAATGTATCATCCAAAATAATGAGCCAGATCAAAAAAACATATCACAGGGGTCGTGTGGAAAGATTTCTTAAAATGACCCCAGCTGCTGTTAGTTAGCCTATTTCTATGACATGATGACATTCCTGTTCAACCGATTCCAAGACAGCACTCACTTGTGGCCTATGAAAAAGGAAGAGATTGTTTCAAAAGTAACTCATTACATTTAGAGTTATTTAAGAGACTTTATATATTTTTTGGCGTGTATCTATATATAGATACATTTTTCCATTCAGTTTATTAGCATTATCATCATCGTTATCTTCTAAATGTAATTTTCAGGAAGGGTTATAAAAGGCTGGGAGGGAGAAGAGGTGAACATGGAGGTCTGCGATAGATTAAACTAAGACAGTATATAGAATTTAATGGAGAAGCAAAGAATTTTGAATTATTATCTAATTGTAAAATATAACTGAGTCAATACCCTGTATGTGAACCTGCAATTATCAGTTATTCTGCTGAATATTTTGTCCCTGCTGAATAAACTGTTTCATCTATGAAAGAAATGGACCAGAAGAAAAAGTTTTTTTTTAAGAAGACCTTCAAATTTCAGGTCAGCTTGACCTCTTTAAAACTGAAAAACAGAAAAATATCAAGTTTAATTTAAAAAAAAAAAAAAAAAAAAAAAACACTTTTATTGACTTTAGAGGTCTGCTTGGAAAAGAAATGTCTGAAATATTTTGTTGTGGAAGGCCTTCCAGATATTCTCCTGCTTTAACTCTCATCTTGTCTTTCTGTTAAATGTAAATCAGGTTAAGTTTAGGTTAACTTAAGTCATCAGTGAGTTAATGAGGGTTAGCTGATACCTTGGACTTGATCTTCATACACCCATCAGATCCCCAGAGGTTGATTAGAACATAAAAAAGTAAAACCCTGCTCTTACTCTCATTTGCCTAGTGTGAGCTCATGGCTTCCCTGGGACTTAGTAATATCATGCTTGTGCTTAGAGATAAACCAGTGTGGACTGGGTTGGAAAATGAAAGAAGTCAGTAGAGATCTGATTATCCTCATGCTCACTTCAGTGCTGTGTCAGCAGTGAGCGAAGAGCCATGAATGAAAATTACATTCCAATCATTTGTTTATGTCTTACAGCATCGAGTGGCTGCTTAGTCACTGTTGCAGCCTGGTATGAAATAACTATAATTACTGTTAAATAAAGATATTTAATTGTTTGTTATATATATATCATTTTATATATTGTTTACTGTAGCCATGTAACAATAAAAATGTGCACATGATCACCAGAGCCACTGTAATTGAGTCTAGCCAGATTATTTGGCCTTTTTGAGCTAAAATCATAAAATTTATAGGTTAAAAAAAAATAAAAAATCTGTTCTAAATCTTGTCATTGATTCACAGTTGGTTCACCAGAGAGGCAGGGGGTCAGAGTTCCTGTTGCTAATCTGGGTCATGTGATTTGGCAGCACTGAATCACTGGGCTGCTAAGCTGGCTAAGGCTTACGTAATGCCACTTACAGTTAGCTATCGGTCTCTCTAGGAAGAAAAATTAAACTGGTCATCGAGATGGCTAGTTTTGTTCACAGGCTGTTGATAAATTTGTTCTGTTTATTTGATCCACATTGGCTTCTGCCATAGTAATACCTAATCATCCTGGACTTAACACTAAACACAATTATGTTTCTCAAGAAAATACATACTTTTAGGAGTCTATACATACAGGTTTTGAAAGCTCAAAACAAAAGTCTTCTGAACACCTGTGAATGGTGTGCAAAACACTGCGTAATACTCTTTGGTTCCACACTACAGAAGCACTGTACATATTCTGTAAAAAATAATGATTTATCTACACACAGGGAAAAGTGTCTATCCGGAGAACACAAAACTAACTAAACAATTAGGATTATTGTATGGGAATTTAAGAAAAACAAATGTAACCAGGACTAATGCAACAAAATAAAAGAACAAAGTGTAATAGCTTCAATGGTCCATTGTGGAACATATGTTTGTGACTATAAAGGATGTAAAGTTGTGAGGTGCCTCTGTTTTCTTTACTTATTAGGTTTTTATTGTTTGCTGGCCTATTCTTTCCTACTTCTTTGCGCCCACAACTGTGACTGTCAGGTTACTTTCTCTGAAAAAGCCACAAAGTCAGAGGTAGGAGGGTGCGGTGGAGGCATGAATCACTAACAGGACTTTCCACTTGTGGGCTTCGAGTCCCATTTGTTACCAGTAAGTTTTTTGTATTAATTGTAGGCATAGTTTTTGCACATTGTTAAGGTTCAGGTTTCTCATTTTCTTTTAGTTCCTGTGCTGTTTGTGATTATTACTAGATCAATTTAAGCTCTCATTGTTTAGGTTTGATATCACAGCTACTCGGTTAGGTGCTTTTGGTTCAAATAGACCCTATAGAGCCTAGATCTGATGCGTGGTGCAATTAATAATTTATAGTCTTCTGAGTGACTACATATCCAAATCCCCAAAAGCCCCTCAGATTTTCTCGCAAGCATCCACTGAGTGTATCTAAAAAACCTTCCAACTGAACTCTTATGTGGTTGTATTGTTGCTGACAAATTGTTCATTATCAGTATGCTAAGCCAGCAAAGAACCATAAATTGTGTAAAGTATAGTGTATAAGACACTTGTTTTCTCTTCAACATCCAATAAAAAAGATGAATCTATTTGTAACTTTACAAGGTAAAAGTAAGCTCTGTAAGCAGAGCAGAATATTAAATGTTTTTTATCACTTCAGTTTGAGTTCTGAAACAACTCCGCATTAGTATCATTATATGGGTCACTCCCACATAAATAAAGGACATACGAGGAAAAGAACATTAGCCTGAAGACTGTCAAGTGCTCCACTAACTTCTCCAATCTTTTCAGAAGAACTTGCCACCTAATTTAACATAAGACTCAAGTCTTGCTATCATCACATCGGACACATTAAAAGGAAGAAATCAATTGGAGAGGACAAGACGATCAGCTGGCAAAGAAATGTCGATGAAAGAGTATGAGCTCTTTGGTGCAACCTTGTAAGTACTTCAGTCAGTACTGAAGTATTTGAGGCTGATCATATTCACAACTAGCCCCAGCCATGCCATCCTCATCTTGTTCTGTGCTCCCCTTGAAGTCCTCTCGGGGCCATGTACATCTGTCATTTAGTCTTTAGTGTGGCAGACTGCCATGGTGATGCTCTCATTTCCAAGCACAAACTCTCCAAAACTCTAAAAACAATAATTAAATACTGCATGGACAATAAAGAATTAATGTTTAGATTAATCAAATACTGATTTAATACCATCTGACAGAGTCTTTCTTTGGACGTAACCACAATGTTTATCATTTATTCGAATCAGTTTCATAATCAAATTTTGTTAAATTACTATGATAAACTTTAAAGGCCTCGTCGAGATTCTGTCCTACAGTGAGAGAAACACACAGAGCGACCGGCCGGCTGGCTGACCACCCTGAGAGTGAGGAGAGGCGTGAAAATGCAGAAAGAACTGCTGCTTGAAAAGGGCAGCATGAAGAAATTGGCAAAGTGTCACCGTCTCTTAAGAGTCCAGTCCACAGCATGCCAACTATGACATCACTGCTGCTACCCCCCCCCCCCCCCCCCCCCCTTTTTACTCTGTCCTCCCACAACCTACAGGAGCACTGGAAGCAGCCTAAGCCTGAGTTCAAACAATATACAGACAGCAACATATGCTGCCAAAACTGTCACATTAAAATGTGTCGGGGAAAAAAACACCAAACACATCTCCCCGCATTGTCTAACATAAAAAATACATTTGTTTGACACTAGAAGTCAAATTCAAGCCCTTGTTTGTCTCAGCTGAAGTTAACACTTCTGGTATAACATTTCTTACTTTTCCTGCGTGTCCTAAAGTATACCAACAGTAATTATGTTTCAACGTCAATACATGCGTCTTACCAATAAAAGGAACGTTCCCTGCATGTACAGTCTTATATCTTATTTTTCACCATGACATGACTATTTGCACCATTACACATGCAAACACATTTTCACCCATTTCATTCCGTCCTCTTTTCAGCACTCAGGTGTCATGACCGAGGCACAACTATTATAAACTGGCTGTCAGCAATATGTTGACAAGCAGGTACGTCTCATTCATCATGGTGACAGGCCCTCGGCGGGGTCTCCGGGTCACCCGCATGCAGGTGAAGGAGAGGACAGCTCTGGAAAAATAACTCACCTCACGCAAGGACAAAATATTCAATCCTCCAAGGGTGGAGAAACACAAAACACTGGACACGGGAGACAGTAAGCTCTTCTCCTCAGGATGAGAAGACTTTGAAGTCTCAGAGAGAAATCCCACCCAAAGGGGGAGGGAGGTGTAAACGGAGAGGTGCGAGAGGATTCCATTTAAAAGTCAGTTTTTACATTTGCTGTAGGTAGGACTATTTTTGCACTTTTTAGGCTGCTGCTCCCGTGTGACAGGTACTGGCCCCCAGGGATTTACGCCCAGTTTCACATTACTGGCTCATTTGTTTGGTAAAAACTTTAAAAACAGCTAACAAATATAGCTGCAGATGCTGATCCACTCTTTCTGGCTGAATATGGTCAAATCATGCAGCAGTGTATTTTGCAGTTCAGGCTCTAAATAGGGAGAACAAGCTGATGGAGATTCTAGACTAGTCGAGCTCAGCAGGAAACAGGAGCACACAGCTTCTGCTTTCACTTTTATTTACTGGTTCTATTCATTTGAAAGTAGTAATAATAAATTAAAGCTGTGCTCCAGTTTCTTTCTGGGTCCAGCCACTCAAAGACTGAGGCTTCACTGAAGCCAGAGCAAAGGAGTGTATATCGGCTTTGTCATAGTCCATAACGAAGCAGAAAAGTTGTTTCATATTTTAAAATAAAGCACAGGTTGCCATGGATGCTGGTTCCTCATTAGTTATTGTCTCCCTCTTCATTTGCGTCTCCTGGTTGCAGCACACATTTAAACCTGCTGTGTTCAGCAACATGCTGGTTCTTAGGTTAAGCTTCACGACGTCTTGAACACAGTGTTTCTCGTCCATCTTTGGTCTAATGATGACTCACTGCCTGTGTTCACTTCAAGCCAGCTCGATGAAAGAGAGGTGGCAAAATATTGTTTTGCAGGATCAGTGCAACTTTCGTCAATATTTGTGAAATCAAACTTAACCGCAGGCAATTCCCCACTCAGATTCTTTGGTAACTTAAATTAATTTGTCCTGAGCTGTTATCTCGTTCACTTCATCTCTCAGACTGAATTGTGTGAATACACTTAGTTAAGATTTTACTACAAATCCCAGAATACCTTTCAACAACCTCCAAGAATTTGAGTTCAGGTGGAAAAAACTATTCTTCACTAGTCGTACTGCTTCTGTGGTAATTTCCCAAAATATATTTGGAGGTTTGAACACATTATTTTTAACAAGGTATGAAGCTTATTTTCAGCTGGCGAAGAATGAGGCACTCTTCTCATGCAGCCACTTTTCAAAAAGGCTTATCGGTATGTTTCTTTGATGATTTCCTGAAGTAAACAGCCCAACAACAGGACAATGCATTGCTCTTGTGAAAGACTGGTGGCTTTTGATTCAAAAGGGTTGATGCCAAAGTTTAAGGGATTTTTTTTTTTTTGGTTTTGTTTCTTTGTAATACTGAAATAAAAACAGAATTCATACAGAGTTCTTCGTGGGTATCTTAATCCTTAATCCTTAATCCTCAATTGCTTTAGTACGAAGCAAAGTCCTGTCATGCTAAGATAAGGAAATGTGGCAGTGTTACATAGCTACCATGAAGTCTGTTAAGGTAAAAAAAACAACTTGCAGCTCAAGCTGTAACGCCGGGTTCACACTGGTGTGTGCTTTAGTGAACTGCTGCGTTGCGGCTGCAGGTTTGCATTCACACCAACAACCTTTCTGCTGCTGCGCAGTTAATGCCTGTACAATTGTTTTTCAACACAGGAATGCCTCTGGTAATGACCATAAATCTATAGTTTTGTGTGATCAATGGCTGATATGTCTCGAGAAGAATGAAAGTTGCTCAGTTGTGAGTTGACAGCAGCAACACGCAAACTGCAATTCTCCAATCTAACGAAAAACCATTCTTTACCATCATCTTGCCAGGAAAGTGTCTGTAACATGTTGTCTGTGCACTGAGCCGACAGTTAAAGGTGTTTGTTGCTGATATGATATATATAATGAGCCGGAATTTAAATGATCATATTCTGCACATGCTACACAAAAAGAAACACGCCAGTGCTATCTGCTCGTGGGTGGGAATATAGGCACAACCGGATCAGTGTATTTATGGATTTTGTGAGTCATACCATTTTAAGGCCATTACATTCTTTTTGACGCGTAAAACTTCCAAAAGTCCAATTTTAAGGCGAACAAATACATTTTTGGGGGCTAATAAGGGCTACAGAGGCACTTCACACTTTGTGTCCTGTGAATAATCAGATTAAGATTAATCCTAAATGGACTAAAGTAAAAATTTGTAGGTACAGTAGAGGAGTACAAGGATGCCCCGCAATGTCCATGGATACAAACCACTTACTCTAATGTAATGAAACAAAAAAATACTTATTTTCATGATATTCTAAACTAATGAAATTGTATTTATACACTTCACAAAAGCAAGCTCCAGGTTTATTTGACATAAATTGAAATCAAAATGAACTTTCTTTCAGACTCTGTGGCCAAAATTAGCACAATATTTCAGTTGGAATTTGTACTGATTTCATTATAAAACTCCTTCTAAACTTCTATAGATTATGCTTTAGCAGTAATGTTAGTAACTGCATTGCCTTGAATGCCACCAGCACAATCCATTTTAACCAGCTGAACTGCTTACATTGCACAAAGTTTGCGCACTTTACGAAACCAGTTCACTTGTTATAAATGCCATACTGCATTTTATCAATTAGATACCTTTAATGTTTTATACTGGAACTTTAAAGCTGACAGTGAGGTGAAAAATAAAACAAATCAATTCTGAAAACAGTAACCTTGCCCAGAAATTGCTTTGCTGAGGTCCAACCTTTAGAGGACTGGGTGTGTCAGGCACACCGGATACATGCTGGCCTCCCTGTCAGCAGATCAGAGTGGACAGAGCAGAGGAGTGGAGGATGGGGCCTCTGGGAATAGCTCCCGATGAAACGATCAATGTTTGCTGCTGCTAGGCACCGTCAGAGGGGAACAACAGTAGACACTGAGACACCTCCACTCTCCAGCCCAATATGGCTGCCGTCAGCATGAATTGCCTGTCTTCAGTGTGGCTTGCCCTGTTTTTTGTCATTCAGTGTCAGACAGTTTTTCTGTGCATTACCCTCATGTTTGGACTTTGTATCTGCCCCTGTTTTCTTTGCTCACTCTCTTCACACCAGATTTTTTTCAATTTATTTGCTTGCTTAGTATTTGACACTGGGAGGTTTTATTGAATGTTGAAAAAACATTATGATGTTTCCCTGTGTGCACTCCTCTGAATGTCTGTTTCTCCAAATATGTATACATCTATAACCTCCAGGGCACAGAAAGAAAAACATTTGTATTTGAAAACTCCTCACCTCTGAATTGGTTCTACTTGCTGGAAGCTGCATGCTCATGAATCGTGGGATACGGATTGCATTCTTGCAGCAGTACAAAAATAAACATTTTCACTTTGTTGAAAAGACAGAGAAAGACCTGCTGCAATGAACGAGAGCCTGTCATGCAGAACGAAGCATATGGCAAAGCAGCTCCAGCACCCCAAGACGATATTTTCGTCAGAAAAACAGCCTCTAATTTTGGGTGGAGGGTGTCTAGTTTAACAAAGGCAGGGGCGAAGAGATTTGTCGCAGTAAATGGTACCAAAAGCCTTAGCAGCCTTGTTTCATATAAATATAAGAAGGACACTGTGTACATTTTTTTGCATATCAGTTCATTTTCTCCCTCTTTGTCCCACCCTCCAGCAGGAGGAAAAGCTGGCAAAAGCAGCAGAAGAAAACAGGGAGGTGCAAAACACTGCAAAGACTGCTCACTGCTGCATTCTCCGAGCCAGAGCCTCCCCTCTTTTCTCTCCATTGTTGTCAACGAATCCCAAGAGTCTTGGCTCAGCACCCCGTCTCTCTGTGCCCCTCCTTCATATGACCATCCTTCACTATTCACATGATTCTGCCCAGAGTTTAATATAAATATCACCAGGGCACACAACCATCTACAGTATATTATGATAAATTATGCAGTAATCATGGAGATTCTAAGCTCAGACACCTGTACGTGGGGGTGTTTTGTTTGTTTGCATGTTGAACATGTACTATATGTTTGCTCTGACATACATTTCTAATTTGATACTTAGAAAAGTCTGAAATGCCCTTCTGTGGCATTCTCGATGAATAAGCAAATACATCTGAATGGCAGTTTTATACCTGACGATAACAAGGGAGAAAGAAATGTTGAAAAGGTCCACTGGAGTTCACGGTTCAAATCAATTTAGCAGTAACATCGAGGTGCGTCATTTTTCCCACTTTAACAGCATACCTTCATAACAGAATGTCGAATTAACGCAGACTCAGAGTTGATCAAATTAAAAAAAATCTTTGCTGGACAGATTGACTGAGAAAGTAACTTTTAAGTAACATTGTTTCATGCATAATTTCTCCATGCTGACCACCGTGTGCTCTCTCTGACTCAGTTTAATCAAAACAAAACAAGACAAAGAGACTTCCGTCATGCTAGGAGCTCTGTGAAGTTGCACCCAGACACGGCGTGGCTATTAGCTAAAAGCTAACTTCACCGTGACCTCAATAACATGCTGATGTTACCATGTAGGAGGTATTTTATAGTAAGTTGAAGTTTTAATTTTGCATGATAGCATGGTTAAAACCACACAGGAGGCTGACAGACACTTCACAAAAAAAATCAAGTTATTCATGCGCCCCTCAGGGCCTGGTTTCATAGGATGGCTATGCATCGTCATAATGTTGTGAAGGTTTCTCATTTACAGCTGTTTGGTACAAGTAGAAAATCTTTGGAATCCCAAGTAAAGTAAACATTCTGTCTAGTATGCAACTACTCCTGTTATGGTTGTGATATCTTGGTCTTTCTCCAAAGCTGCTAGTGTGAATGGCTAAAAAGCTGTCTGACAGGCTGGTTTGTTGCTCCACAGACATTAGAGCAGTCCAAGTTACTGACTCAAGATTAAATGTTGTCTCTTAAATGAAAGTACACACGATTTACATGAGAAAGACTGGACGCAAAGTATCCCAAACAAAAAGAATAACCAGAATGTGTTTAAGTAATCTCCAATATAGTCGTGTCTTTTTCTGCTTCACCCAACGTCTGATTCTACTGAAAGAGAGACACATTTGATATATCATCTGTATTACACATACTATGAATATAATTGCTGGTATGTTAATTTGCCGGTATTTGTTGAAGGAGCCAACAAAGTTATTTTTGGAAAAATTATTCCAACTGAATTGCAGACTGCACAAGGTCAGTTTCTTGAATTGGTTTTAAAATGGTCTCCCTGCCCAATTGTACAATGTTCACAGTGTTTCTGAACACCCAGTTTGGCAAAGCTGATGCTCTTATCTGAGCTGAGCAGGTAGGCCGGGACTGGGTGACTGCTGGCAACACACAAGCCGCCATCAAAGCCACGACTTTCTTGCTAGATTTCTGCCTCTAACAAGTCGGCTATGCCGCCGGGTCTGTGCAGAGCAGATAATGGCCACTGGACGCTTTACTTTATGAGACAGGTTTGCGCGTGTGTGTGTGTGTGTGTGTGTGTGTGTGTGTGTGTGTGTGTGTGTGTGTGTTTGTGTGTGTGTAAGGAGTGGGTTTAGTTTAGTTGGTTTTTTTGTATGTCTGTCTTCAATCAGTGAAACAATGAAATGACAAATGAGGCCCCTTTAGGGTACATCTTAACCAATTAACTTCTGATTAGGTCACTGTCTGAGCTACCACTCTGCACTGATAAAATCTTTATTTTTCTTCATCTGCATGATGACTAAATGCATGTATGTAATGTATGTATCAAAATGAGTGAGAAATAACAGCTGCACTGCAATTTTGATTGTACTGACATTAAGTCAACACTCAGAGAAAGTTATGGGCAACAGATCGTCTCATTTCCATCTGTGTTGGCTGCCCTTTATCCTTGTTCGTTAAAATGTATGATGAGAAATCACAAATGTTCACCAAAATATATATATTTTTCTGAAGGTGTATTTATATTTGCTGTTCAGTCTGGGGTTGTTTTTCACATTTCTGGTAAAAGTGCGTTTTTCTTTTTTTTTTGCCACTGCTGTCACAGTTAAACTGTTATCAATACTACGATTAAAAACCATCCTAAACAATTTCTTATCCAAGTTTGCAGTAGCATTCAATTACATGACTGCCTTTCATAACATTTTGGCAGTTAAACATTTTCATTTGGTATTTTACAGAATTGGAATAGAATTCACTCCGAAATAAGCAACAATATCATGTACTACAGAACAAATTAGTTCAACTATAGTGTTATTATCCTATAGGCTTCCTTATGGCAGCTGATTCTGGTTTACTCACCATCCTTAATCTCCTTAATCTGAGTGCCACCTTTGACACCATATCCCCCAAATTCTCCTCAATAGACTGATCTCCGCTGGTTTTACTCAGACCCTTTTAGACTGGTTTAAATCTTACCTCTCAGGCCGCACTCAGTTCATCCAACTCAAATCTTTCACTGCCCAGCCACCCGCCATTACCACTGGTGGGCCCTTCTTTTCATCATTTACCTCCCCATGGAAATATTTTCCATAAAAATACATTTTCACTGCTACGCAGATGAAGCCGATCTATCTCTCCAAAATACCCAACTGCACCCTCCCACCTTCCTGTCTCACATACTGTCTAAGTGGACGAAAATCCTGGTTTTCCTTTCATTTTCTTAAACTAAACAGTTATAGAACAGAATTTCTTCTGATTTATGACCAAAATCTACACTATCCAAGGGGGGCAGTTTTCACATCACAACTCCTGTGTTCCCCACTCCCCTCAGGTTAAGTCTCTGTCATCCTTGACGGTACACCTCGATCTTTTTATTTAATATTTCAATCAACGCATCATCGTCATCCCTCATACCACTGCCATACTTATTCATAGCCTCGTCACTTCACATATTGATTACTGCAACTCACTCATCTTTGGTCTCTCTGAGAGTGGCAATGTGGCGAATAGATTAGTTCAGATTTAGTTCAGAATTATTCTGCTCGTAGGATCACCAAACCCCCTCTATTCGCCTTGGTGCCACTATTTTGCAGCAGCTCCACTGGCTCCCAATAAAACTTTGTATCCATTTTGAAACCCTTCTGAATATATCGAAGGCCATCAATCACCTCTCTCCTTCATATCTGTGTAACCGCGTTCATATTGTCACCCTGTCAGATCTCCCCCCTGTGTTCACCTCACTGTTCCTTCTCCCCGCCTCCCCACCATGGGGAGCAGGACATTCAGCTGCTCCGCTTCCCTGATCTAGAACTGTCTACCACCTGACATTAGAAACATCAACTCACTCTTTCTTTTCTCAAATCCAAGACTCAATTCCTTTAATCTCTGTCACACAGCCACATTTTTCATTGTTTTTAGTTTTTTGCTCATTGATTTTTTTGTGTCTGTTTCTTATTTGTCTTTGTGATTTATTGTTTGGTGACTGAGTGTTTTCAAAGGTATCTTAAAATAAAATGTATTATCATCATTATTATAAATACAAGTCAAAATGAAAAAAACTTTACACGTCATTTTTTTTTTAATTTAAAGCAACACTAGAAAAAGTTTGTGAACCTTAAAACTATTTGTTTCTGACTCATTTTGAAGTGCAATGACCTTTGTTATGAACATTCCCAGAACTAAAACTGCTCTGGAGCTGCTGGGGGCTGATATATTACAGGTCATAACAGTGGTTTTCAGCCCCACACCACATCAGTTTTCTTTAAGGTCACCTGTCATTTTTGTGGGCTTTTGATGGTGTCTTTGTGGCCTCTTCAACATAACAACAAATTCCTGTGTATTGCTGTGCATGTGCAGGGTTTCCAAAGAGATAGATTTTTATGACAGTCGCGTTATATCCTACAACTGCAGGGGGAGCCAAATTCTTTACTTTACTGTTATTGTTACTTTAAAAATGTTGTAATCACATGATGTTCTGTCAAGTTGCTTACATTATAACTGTACTGTCAACAGTTTTTTCCGGCAACCATAGCTTTTAGTGTTTTGGTTTTTTTGGGGAGGGGGTTGTTGTTGGTAAAAATAAGATTCTCTTTAACACTGTGAGTAGCAGATCAGACGACTTCGTTACATGATGAAATGAGTACATTTTTTTTCAAAGTAACAACAAAATCCTTTTCAAACAGGATTGCTCAAAGTCCAGTATGCATGAGAGGCCAACTCAAGATGATCTCAAGTGCTGCATTTACATAATCTGGCTGGTCAGTAATTGGCAAACTATTCTATTGGCAGCTATTCAAGTATTTACCCCATTACATAAGACAGCTAATACTTTAATAAGGCTGCCTAATGAAGTGTGTCAACAATCACAGAGGTCTGCATCTAGGACTTCCCCAAGTAGTCCTGGGAGAGTCATGAGCGTTTTCCAATTGTCAGTGGTTACACAAGTTAGAGATATTGGGTGTGTGTGTTCTGTACGTGTGCAAAGCTGTGAATTTGTTTGGGATGCATGATTTTATCAGTTGGCACTATCACATAATGCATTTCCCCAGATGCTCCCCTCCCCACTAACCTGTTAATCTGGCCAGCAGCTAATCTGCGAGTAGGTTTGCTATGGCTATGCTCTCAGGTCTCAAATCCTTGTAGTTTAACAAATAAGCACCTTTTGTAGTAGCAAAGAGTAAGTGGTTTGATTATATGAGAGTATTATACTTTGAGCCAAATCGCACGAGTGGCAAAACTGAGGACATACAAGTCTGCTTGAGTTAATGGTGGTTAATAGTAACAGCAAAAGCTCAGGCCACCTGATGAACTGAACAGCTGCTATCCAGATTCAATTCAGTTTTATTTATATAGCACCAAATACAACAAATGTCATCTCAAAGCACTTAAATAATATAGTCCAATTCAAGCCAATTGGAATTCCATTCATTGTAATCATAATGTGTGATGTGATGTGAATTTTAGTTTAAACAACTAGTCAGCTAATAATCCATTAACTGTTTAGGTCATTGTTCTGGTTTAAATGCAGAATATTCGCTGGCTTTGTTTTGTGTTCTGTGACAGTAAAGTCTTGGGCTTGCATTGGCCAGCAATGGCATTCTCATGACATGACGCTCTATTTTAGCAGTTAATCAATAAAATAATAAACAGATTAATTGTAAGTTTTGGCTGCGGTCCTTATCAGTACCGTTCCATGACTTGAATCCATGTTTAAACTTGATAACAATATTGTCCCTGTCATCAAACCTCTTTGCTCCAGCTCCACAAAAAACTGGGACACAACTTTCCCCAGCTTTGGTGAGAAAACTGCTCCAGCAGTCGGCATCATGATCGGGGGTTTCTCATTGCATCCATCAGGTTTGTCTTTTGTGATCAATGGCCGCTGGACATTTGTTCTGCATCTAAAAACTGGAAATATCTAACTATAAAGACAACATGTCTAAAACTACTGACATTCTTGTTTGATCTAATGACTCATCAACTGAGATGTCTATTATTTTCCAGACCGCTGTACATCTCAGTACTCACGTTGTGTTTGAAAAAAGAAGACGTAGTCTTTGGAATTTCCAAGTCAGATCTAGAAACTAAGATCTTGTTGAAATGTTGTGGAGAGGACTGGAGGAGGCTCATGTAAGGAAACCCCTCACACGTGTGGTAACTGAAAGGATTTTTCAGGAATAGCGATCGAACATTTGACCATCTGAAGCTACTTTTGCTAAAGGGTGCAAAACTAACCTCTGAGGCCAAGGATCAGCTTACTGTTACGACTATAGGATTTATTTTGTAAAAATGAATTCTTATAAATAGTGTTATATTCAGATTCACCCCTTTTATCTGTCCTGCCTCAAAGAAGATTTAATGTTTTCTTGTTCAAATACATTCCAAGGGATGCATTTTATTCTTTTTTTAATGTTGATACAAATTTTGGATGAGTGCCAAAATTGATTCATGGCAAACATAACACATGCAGACACAGTACAAAGGCGATGACAAATGATGGTCAGCCTAAAAAATAACAATTTCTACATGAAAATACCTACAAAGTTAGGGGTGTTAGTCAGCATCTTTTACCAATGGTTATCAAAGCTGAGAATCAATTTTACCCCAAAATTAAAGCTGGGATTATTACGCTGGGAAGTAATTACACAGACACAGTCGCACATTTAGATAATCACAGTTTGTATCACAGAGAAAAGATCATCCTGCCCACAAACTGACACTCATTAAGATCAGTAACAAACACACACACCTGGGTCGAACCACCTTTGCTGAGTCACTGGAAACATTCAGTACCACGAGACCCTGTACAGGAAACTGGAGCAGTCTATTACATGGTGACACTTCAATCACAAGGGATGAAAAGTGACTAATTTGGAAAAATAGCTTTGCTTCGCATTTATCATCATCACCTTAACACACACACACACGCGCGCCCGCGCGCACACACACACGCACGTACACATCACAGAGAAGGAGGGTTTCACTGCAACAGGGATGGCAACATCCTCAGCATGAATGAATCATCGGTAGAGCACTTATCTATTTTAGAGTACATATGATGTCTGGTTGTTTGTGACCAAAACACATACCTCCCACCAACAAACACCCACACACACCGCCTTGATCTCTTTTTTGTGCACCCGGGTCTGGATTTGCTCGGTCATTTGTCCTTCTCTGGACAAAAAAAAAAAAACTACATCATTACGTTACCAGAATGCCAAATGGAAACCATAGCAATGGCACAACGAACACATCGCATTTTCTTTCTTTTCTTTTTTTTTGTTGTTCTCTGTGGCTTAAAGAGTCACTGAGTTCATACATCACCTGCATGTAAGGTAGGCTAATTTCTTAGATGATCCAGATCAACTGACAATGACTGAGCGGAACAGACTCATTTCAGGGAATCAAACCTGTGTCAGTGCATTTGCAGGAAAGTTACATTACCTTTTTTTTTACAACTTTTTAAACCAAAAAAAAAAAAAAAGGCAGTTAGAACTGTCCCCCTCTCTGTGAAAGCACATGCTCTTTTGTTATTGATCTGCACCCTTGTAGGCCCACAGTATACAACGTTTTCACCCTGGAAAATAGATTAAATAGGCTCAGCCATTCCATCACCTGCATTAAGTGGATGAAGACACGACTGGACTAAATCCCCTGGCAGAACCTTATGTGCCTCTTCTTATGTCAAGGTAGATTTAAAGGGCTGTTTACAGAGTTTGTGCTGTCTCATGCCCCAATTTCTTCCAGACGTCCTTCCCCCAGTTGCCCGCCTCGAAAAAACACTGCGCATAAAAGTAGATATCTGGTTTTCTGGATGCTGGATGACATTACGCAACAACGGGTGAAAAGACACCGATTGATACGCAGTGGTGAGAGGAGAGACGTCACGTCTGTGCGGAGAAGAGGGATAAAATCTGAACTATAGCAAGAAAAGAAAGGAGGAATAAGAAAGAAACAGGCTTAATATGCAGCAGTCGCTCCACAGCATCACAGCAAAAATAACCTGTCGCAATCAACTCCGCGCAAAAAACGGGGGGTAAAAAAGGCTGCACCAGCATGCACCTACATCAGATGGGTTATCTCAGAAACAGTTTACATACCGTGATGGATGATGAACCACTTTAACGGAGAGTTGTGCTGTCTTCAAACCCGAGAGGAGCGTCGCAAATGCGTCCGACTGTGCGCGCTTCAGTGTGTGTGTGTGTGTGTCAGAGAGGAGACAGGAGGACGGAGGAGGAGATTTGGCACAATTGGAGAGGAACGCAACCTGGCGGAGGAGCGCAGCGCGCCTAGATGCGGCAACATCCGTCTGCAAACAGCCGACCGACCAGCGGCGTGCGGTCCAACCAGGGAGGGGCGCATCAGCCTCACACACTGCACCAGCTGTAACTCGTTCGCTGCCGGGACGGTGTGGCTGGCTGCACCGCTTTAGTACGCAGAGAGGGGGAGAGGGGAGGGGCCAGCAGTGGTGTGTTGTGTCTGTCTGGCTGTGAGTGTGTGTTGATGAGTGGCAAATATCAGACAAACCTCAGTTTCACAATAACATGCGAATATTCGCCAGTTTAAAGCGAACGAAAGATGCAACAAACACAGTAAAACTTGCATCGGGTAATGAAACGAGTCTGAATTCATCACATGAAAATGTGTAATCACATTAACCAGTTGTGAGTCATTATTAGTTCAACAAAAATAATCATTATAAGGACCCATTTAATAAGATTTTTGTACGCATTGGATGATATTTCGTTTTCCCATGTTTTGTTTGTGCTTAACAATTCAAGAATTCAGACGGTGTGTTTTGGTGTTTGTTCTACAGGGGGAATGAGAGACTAAGCAACAATGACTAAGCAGCAAAGCTTTTAAGTCTAACAAAAATCAAATTCCATGGCAACACAAGAAGAACACTAGCAGGGGAACACGCTGGGAAAATGCGTCAGTTGAGGCATGGCTAGAATGATTGGCTTGAATTGGACTGTATTATTGAAGTGCCCTGAGATGGCATTTGTTGTGATTTGGCGCTATATAAATAAAACTGAACTGAATTGGATCCGGGTGGAGCGTTTGGCCAAGACAAGAGGCCCCGTGAAACCATCTTTCCCTCACAATGTAAACACAATCTTATACTGAGTGAGGACCAAAACAAGCACAATAGACACTTACTGGTGTGTGCGTGTGTTTGGATGTGACAGTATCACACCATTATAAGCATCTGTTTGGTGCCACGAGGACACTTTACCAACTGCTGCCTCGTTTCATATGACGATATAAGCACCCTCTGAACACAAGTACTCACACACGTCTACCTCCTTTGTCACTGTCAGCTGATCGGAGCCCATTCAGGGTTTAGATCATGCCGTTTCGCCCACTATGTTCCGCCTTCTGACCTAAACTGCCAACCAGGAGAAGCTGGGAGACGTCTTTGTATATGACTGCAGTTTCAAACTGTTTCCTCTCTGGTCTTGACATAACAGCAGCTTGAGAGTCCCAACTACATAGCTCCAATTTTGTGAAGCTGTGCAAGGATGTGCAGCTCAACGCATGCTGTATGTTATGATAAATCAGTACCATTGAACATCAAATCAGCCAAAATTCAAGGTCCAGAAAACCAAACTATAGTTTTTGAAAGAATACCTCATATTTGATTATCAAAGGACTGTATGGAGCACACCTGGTGACATTGGTGGGAAAGAATCTTATTGCATTTGCATGATTAAGCAATGCATTGCTGCAAGATAAGTAACTGATCCTGTGAGTTAGAGAGACAAGTTCAAGATAATTAAGTAGTGACCATCAGATCCAAGCTGCTCTGCTTTTTTATTTGGTTCATTATAAAGCAAGAGGTGGAAGGACCTGAGGGCCAACATGGCTACAGGTGGTTGCATAATGAATAATACTTCCTGTTTAATTAGCTAACATTAGCACAGATGTCGCAGGTTATCACAAGAGACATACAGGCACATAGAACATGCTCAAAACAACTTGAAAATAATAACTCACATTTTGCCAATAATCTGTTTCTGAGGTAGGGGGAGGGGGGCAAATAGTTCACTCAAAAACAGGATCTGAAAGGAAAGTAGGCAATAAAACAAACAGAAAATAATATTTATGGCCAGTCATCTGATTAAAAGGAGAACCTCTCTCATGACGTTTGACACATTAGGTTAAGCAATTCTGTGTGTAATATATACACATAAATATATAAAACACGAGCTCACCACACAAGAGTTAAGGTAAAGATATAGATATAGATATAGATATAGATATAGATATAGACTAACAATGACAATGAACTGGCAATAAGCAAAGATAACTCAGGAGTATAAATACAGAAGGAGGTAATGACTTATGTTACGCAGGTGTAACACAAAAACAGGAAACTGTGCATAATGCAAGTGAATAAGCTTTAGAAAATTAAGATGGAAATAAAGCCAACTATTTCAAGATAAAAAAAATTAAACACCATACACTTAAACACAACATAGTAATCCAAACAAAGCACAAGTTTATCACTAAAACAAAGAAATAAGGAATGAAACAAAACCTACAAATGTAGCTCATGACTTGGCTTTGCTACTTAGCTTTGTAAGCTAATATGTGGGCTGCCATTAGGCTGTGTTTCTGTTACTGTCCAAAATGACTTTGGCTGACATTGTTATAATAGCTGTTAGAGAGGAAAAAACATACTTAAGGAAGAAGTTCAGTGGCAGCATAGCTAACCTTACAGTAACTTACAAATGAACTAACTTAACAAGCAAGCAAATTGTGGTCAGCTTGCAAAAAGACCTAGTCATTCACCTGTGGGGACACAGCCAACTTAACATAACTGTAACCTCTGCCCAAGGCTCCAGGGGGCAGAACTGGCCTACCTCTCTTGAATAAAAAAAAAGATCCATTTTAAAAAGTATTACTGTACTTAATTAGTAAACTATCCGTGCAGAATATTCCATATTGATTCAGCTAAAGCATCACAAGTAAAAGATCCTGCCTTAGGTAAAATATTAGCTCAAGAGAGTTTCTGATATCTAAAAGGGATGCATACTGAATGGTTTCTTTCCCTTTAATAATGAAGCTGTACTCTCACTGCCTGCTACCCCACCTGATGGTGTTTGTTAAATGAGTCTCAATGCAGAGGAAAACCTTTTTGGACAGATGATGTTACAGTATATGCTGAGTTTTTAAATTGCAGCATTGTACATGAATGCTATTCACTGACTGCAAAATAAGGAAGTCAAAGTTTTACCTCATTTAACCCATCTGAAAGAAAAGCATTAGAGACGCGTCACTTGGAGGTGATGTTTGTGATAGATGGCAGATGTGGCAGTGTGTAGAATTAGCCTCAGTGATGACAAGGGAGGATGTTTACTACAGATTGTAGATGGAAACTGAGGTCATTAAAGGTAATGCAATGACTTGCTTAGACTCTGTATTGGGGATCACTTTCTTGATGTGTGTACCAACAGCAGCACCGATCCCAAGAGGCACGATGTTATATTCATACAACTTTCTCTCTCCTCAGAAATAGCTTCAAAGTTGTCTGCAGGTGCTATTTTTATTCATGGAAAAACAAATTAATTATGCGTATGCAGAATCTAATCCTGTTGTCACACACCATATGGGCATCTCAAAATGTCTTCATCTTCCTACTTTGTTTTTAATGGGCTATCCCCTCCCTTTCGCCACCTGCATTCATCAGAACTCCCTTGCACCCATCTCTCCAGCTCATCTAATCATTTTCCTTATCTGCCTTTTCCTCCCTTGTACCCCCTCTTCTTCGCTCTCTCTCACTTTCTCTTTATTCCCCAGACTGCAGTGATGCCAAACCCCGGGATCAGTATCAAAGCTTTGCATAATTCAACTGCTGCCTCAATTATACATGATGCAGAGAGCGACTTTGGAAGGATGTCTCCCTCCCTTACTTTGCCTTCCTCATTCAGGGGAAGTCAACCTGTTGTGTGTAACATTCAGACAATAAAGTTCAACTCGATAAACGCTGTGAAGCTGGTCTATGATAACAAAGAATTATTGGACTCCTCTTGTTGCTACAATAACATAATGGCTAAATAAGATGTCAGAGAGCAACAAAAAAATCTGGCGGATTCATCGGATTGTCTGACAGCCATTTTAATCAATGATGCCTCATCACTGCAGCCAGTATTGTTGCAAAGAGGATTTTTGAAGGAAAAAGAGAATTCATTCTAAATCCAGCATTGAGGATGACTCGGTGTCTACAATAGCTGGCACAATACAACACACTGAGATGAAATGCTGCTCTGCAGAACATTGACACAGTTACCATGGATCAAAGACAGCAAAGTGAACAGTTAGCAAAGCCAGTCATATTCAACACAGTCTACCTGAAACAGCTCTTTAAAATGTCAGCTCTCATTCCACTCTGCTGTCTCCAACTAGCTGTCCTTGGTGAGCTGAGAAATATGGACTCTGTCAAAACGCATACATCCATTTCTAGAGCAGAGAAACTTAACCAGAAGATTACACTGCAACAACACACATCTTGTTTTTTCCTGCATGGGAAGGGCTGAACTACCTCAAAGGGATTATATGAGAGCAGTCCATGATGACACTGCAGTTTAAGCACTGATGGATTAGCATTAGTATACACACGATTGTAGATTCACTCAAGTCTATTCAGCACCAAGTGGAGCAAGTTAGAAAAAAAAATTCAGAGGTGTCTAAAAGATGCATGTTTGTGTGTTTATATAGCTACTAGGCCTACGCTGGAGGAGCTAATGAATCATAATGAACACCATTCATTTGAGGCTCTTCAAGTAGCATTCTATGCTAGCACTGTATTAGCAAGTAGCATACCTGGGTCTTCACGGGTGAAAACTGACAAGAGCTGATGGTACACCAAAAAGACACATCAAAGCAAATATCCTTTTTAGGCCATTGGTTTTAAAAATCTCGTGTTTTTTATTACTTCTTTTATGAAATAAGTCTTTTACCCCACCACTTTACCATGACAGCTTGTTAAATTCCGACCAAACACTGGTGCAAACACTGAGTTAATGCAAATCCAAAATGTACTCATATTCTTAATGTGCACCTGCCCGAACAGTAAAATGATTCTATGTGTGTGTGTATATATATATATATATATATATTAACTGAGGCAGTAGACTATTAGCATCATGGAGGAATGATTCTGAATGAACAAGTCAGCTGAATTTGCCAACAATTCGCATTCCGGAGTCAAACATGAAATTTTGATGTTGCACTAGTTGACAGAAACCAGTAGCACTTACAAACTCTTCACCCCACTCATTGCCTCCAGGCACCAGGGAGCATTTTACTCGAAAGTACAAGACAAGACGATGTGCAGGGAGGCAGAAAGATGAGTCGACTAAGCACAAGCACACTTTGCTCAGTGGTTCAGTTTAGGCCAGAGAAATGGAAACTGACAACTCCTGAGATGCCGTGATAACAATCGCTAAGACTGTGTTTACTTGAGAAATAGACTGTCTGTGTTTTGTGTGAGTATTAACATATGGTACTCACTAAGCCTTTAGTTTATTTTTATGTGAAAGTGGAATGGGAGTGTGTTTATGTTGGTTGCAGGGCTGTTAGGGAAGGTTAGAGTGTCCCAGAAGTAAGTCCACACCTGCTCTTCCTTCAGTCAGCTGCTGCAACAAGGTGAGAGAACAGAAGTGCTGTGTCATGCTGGGGGTCATAACACTGTTGAGGGCTGAACATAGATCTCCATACACCTACACATTTTTGTATTTTGCAGCCACTTGGGGCAGTCTCTTAAAGGGATAGTTCGCCTCTTTTGACCTGAAGCTGTATGACATCCCATAGTAGCAATATCGTTTATGAACATTTTCTTACCCCCGCTGCGTCCTGTGAGCCGGGTTCCAGCCTCGTTTTGGTGTTGACAAAAGTAGTCCGGCTAGTTGGCTGGGGCCACAAAAATAAAGCGTTTTGCTTCTCAAAACAATATGCGTTCAAAAGAGTAATACATTTGCATCACAAAATCATTGTCCAGGAAAAAGTCAGACCTCACAATCGCTTGGCGCTATTTTCTCTCCCTTCATATTACTGCGTGCTGCCGCCTGCCGATAGCCGCGCCTGTTTCATGGTGCTTACTGCTGGGAAGCAGGGGACTGCTCAGTCTGCACTATTGCTAGTATGGGATGCCATATAGCTTCATGTCAAAAGAGGCGAACTATCCCTTTAAATATATAAACTGTTGGCTGGTCACAGTTGTGTTGGTGGTGTTGTTGGTCCTTTAGCTTTGCTCTGCTGTATAAAAGACAGAAGTCAAAGTGGAGAAAGATGTGCTTTGAGATGGAGTAAAACTGTGTTAAATAATGATTGTCCAGTGCAGCGGATGTCTGCGCTTTTCACCTGTCTGACTATGCTCTTGGTGAGTTTTGGTGCTTCTCCTTCTTTGGTGTCAGCCCCTTCCAGCTCTATGCGTTGTTAGCTTTTTGGAGCACTGTATGTCTGCCTATCTGTACTGAAAAAAGTGGCTGTCTGGTTTGATAAGAGCAACACAGACAGATACCCCAGATGATGTATATTACGGCCCTTACAACAGCAAAGTTAGGTGACTCTTGTAACAACCAGTGACAGAAAACTGGGATGGCATTGAAGATGACTAACAAATAAACTATTAAGTTTAGTCATGTTTCTTTTCCCTTGTTTTGTTGGGACTATTGAACCTGTTTTCTTTTGTTTGCAATATTAAAGCAATTCTGAGCCAACCAGCACAAGGGACATCTCTCTGCATTACACATAGTACATGAAGGACTGGTATGCAGAAAGGGCACCAGACTTGGAATCTAGCAACAGAGCCACACAATAGGGATGAGTGTGGATGCACCAGAATTGATGTCTTCTTTATCGACCAGTAAGAAATTTGCCAGGGCTGAAAAGTGCAGCAAACCACAACAACAGAGGGCATGACCTATGATGCCATTTTCAGACTGCCATCCAAAATGGCTTTTGATAGATTCAGATTTTAATCACATTGACTTTTAGAATGTCAGCATAGCTATACACATCAATTGAAATACTATCACTGCCTATTATTGCAAACCTGACCATTTTTAGGGGTGATTTGAAATGTGATTCCCACTAAGTAAAAAATAATCCGCAGTGTGAACATAGACCCCCCCGAATTTGGTGGACAATGGCAAATAAACCTAAGAAAAGTTTAAGAAAAGTTCTTTTGATGTTAAAGATGAAAAAAATAATGATGTTTAGAGGAAGAATTGCAGCTTAAAGGTTGAATAGGTTGGCATTTGTAAAAAAAAATTAAAGGTAGACTAAAAATCTTTTGTATGCGCTCTCCTGGATGGGGATGAGTTTATCTGTGCATATAAGTCATGAGCAAGTGTCATAAGTGCTTATGTAATTCCTTACACTACCAGAAGGGGGAGACAATTCTGAAGTCCAAGTTTACTTTTAGCCTTCAGAATTTTTCTGTGTTTTATGCTTTCTACTACTCTCAGCACATAAATCAAAGGTTGCCACACATTTATTAATTCATTTTCCATACCCACATCATCTTATACAGGGTCGTGGGGGGACTGGGACCTTTCCTAGCCGCCATCAGACAAGAGGCAGGTTAGGTTCATTTGGGATTTTAAAAAAGGCCTCTCGCAATTTCAGGAATCTTGTCCAAAATCACCAAAACCCAAATGATACTCAGTTTATCATCATCTATGAAAAGGAAAAGGGCAAAAAAAAAAAATAATTTTTGATCTGTTTGAACAATGACTTTGAGGGGGGTCGAAATGATTAACTCGTTAGAGTATAAAATAGCACATGCACTTTTTGTTGATCTGTTAATTGAATGACAAGCTATCCAGATTGCAAAATACTTTCAAAAATACCTTTCTGGTGTCCAATAATGACCTACTTCTTGATTTGTAATTGTTGTAATCCAAAAGTATATTTTTTGTCCACCTTCTTATGGAAACTTTAGACTATCTGAAACATCAGGCAGAAACGAGCAGTAACGAGGAGACGACACTGTATCCTGACACTGGGGAAAAAAGCTTTGAGCTTTCCAACCATAACATCTGCTGAGGCAGTGCTAAATCAGTCCCCCAGAGGCAGTCTAGAAGAACTCCACAGTGGCGAAAACATCCTCTTCCCATCTTCCAATACAGAAGATGGTCACATAGTTAGAGGCAGGAAGTAATATATTTAGAGGCAAGAGGTGATAGCCAATGAGAATAGGAAAGAACATCTGTGCCATAAAAGTGAGAAACAACAGTATTATTCGAAGTGTTATCTCACTGATTGTTTTCAGAAATTTGCTGTGAAGTCAAACATCACAGGTTGGTGGGGGAAATCAGGTCAACTATATTTTAAACTACCAAAAAATAAAAAAACTCCAGTAACTTTCCTCATCAAGTGCTAAAACTTTTGTGTCTTCAGGACAGGAAAGCTCATAAATCACAGAGAAAACACAGAAATACAAAATACCAGAGTAAAAGGTATTCAAATAGTCCGTCTTGCCCTCCTTACAAACATTACATACTGTCATTAGCAAACTATATTCAATTTAAGAATGTAACTCAAACATCCATCCAACCATTTTCTGTGCTTACCTGGGTCCAGACTACAGGGGAAAATAGCCAAAGGTCTCCCTCTCCTCTGCCACTACCCTCGCCTCTAAAGATCCCAACCTCAATTAAGACAATGTAGAAATGTACTGACATTCCACGACCGGGAAAAAAAATTACATATTGAATTAAAGGTTTGATTAACAGCATGTCCGTCCTGTCTGGTACCCAGGCAAAGACTTTCCCTGTAGTTAGAACAATTTCTACTGTGTCCTTCTGTCCACCAGACTCTGTGGTGCAATGGCAGCGCGTCTGACTCCAGGTCAGGCGGCTGCATGTTCAAATCACGTCAGGATCATTGGAAGAGATCCTAGTCCTTTAATGTTCAGATGGCTGTGAAAGCTGAACTATGAAACACCCATTCAAAAGATGCAATGATGAAATCATTGCTCGGTGATCATCTCCTCACAGACTGTACGGTTCCTTAGGTAAGAACAGCATTTTGTTTCAGTTGATACATTAAAAATAAAGTCATTTGGTGAATTCCAGGTGAACGCTTTAACCCAAAAGCTGTAAATGCAAGAACTGGGCCCCAGTTCAGATGAATGTTTTCTTGCCTCTCTGCCCCATCACACAGTACCTTCATGGCTGTTCTACTCTCTTTGCACAAATTCAAAAATCATTCGTGGACAGCCAATTCTCCCTTTAATAACTCGAAAACTACAGATATGGGCAGAAAACCCATCACTGAGTAAATGAAAGAAATGATAAACGATCTGATGGAGGTGTTGACGATAGATGGGGCAGAGAATGTGCAGTGTGCCTGCAGCCACAAACGCTGGTGATGATGAGAGCTGTGAGGCCTCAGTTTGATTGGGTGAGGGTGAATGTTCGGTCTGATCGGAGCTGGGAATCATAGGAGGCTTTCCCTCACACTTTCACAATAAAAAAGTGGGAAGTTCAGAGGCAAAGTGCAAATACTGAGGTGACATGAAGTGATGATATTAGTCAGGGGAAAAAATATAGAGGGGATTTTTAAAAGAATTAAAACCATCAGCTCCTCGGATTTAGGTATAAAACTCTCCAACAGACGGCAGAGCTTAGAAGAGAAAACGATTCAACATATATTACTGCAAGTAAATAAAGATTTGACAGGAGTGATCTGACACAAAGCATAGGAGACACCTCAAAATGAATACTCACATCCAGGTATGTGTGCTAAACTGGAAAAGTTTCCCAACCATTCTTTTTACGTTAAAAGTCTAAGCTGTATAAGAGATTGAACATTTGATTAACTTTTGCATTAGCCTTTGAAAAAATTATTAGAGGCTCAGAGCTTATACTTGAGAGCAGTTTAAAATGAGTAAGATGACTGTTTTGAATAAGAAGTCAGTGAGAGTGAGAGAGAAAAAAGGTTGAATACCTCAAAAGCACGGCAGGGAATGTGGCTGTGATTCTTTGTGGCACATGTGACTCGACCACCTCCTCTTCCATAAAATAAATCAAAGGTTACTTTAAGTATCTTATACTGGATTAGCCACACCAAGCTCTGTCACTGAAACCAGTTGCAGTTTTAACAGTTTTTTCAGCCTCTGAACAGGTGTTGACTATGATCAGGACTGTGGCTAAGTCGCCATGAAACACAGACATTCAGACCTGTTCAGGATCAATTCTTCTATCTATTTTATTGATGGCCAAAACAAAAAAAATTAATGGCATCATCTGCTACTTCGGATGTACTTTGTGCTTGTCATTAGGTAGTTAAAATTTGCGTTGTAAACAAGCAATACAATGCCAGCATTTAGCCCAGGTCACCTTTGTGCCTCACTGAAAGCTGATTTAATGCTCGTAGACTATTTTTCTTGATCTGGTATGACCGGGTTCATTATTCACTTCTCAATGTAAAGGAGTTCTGTAAAATCATTGTTTTCAGTTTGTTTTTCTTTATATTTACAGTACTATCTGTCCAGGTCAGAAATGTTCCAGTCAAAATGGCTCTCAAAACTTGATACTTTTGCAGACACTGCAGATCACCACCACAAATGGCCTTGTTAACCTTCCATCTTTTTCCACTTTTAACACCTTTAGGGGCTTCTGAGAGTCTCCCACTCAGGCAGTGATGTTGAGGTCTCTACGGTAACAGCGAGAAAAGGCACGCTCCCCAGGCACCAGAGCAAATTGGCTCAACCAACAAATGGGAATCTTTAATCACTCTGTGCAGCCTCCAGGGCAACTCTCACCTCGACCACCTCCACGTCAGAGGAGACCATGGAGATGACCTGTTTGTGTGTACAGAAACACACACTATACACACATTTGTTCAATGGATTTTTTATTTTATTTTTTTTAAAAGTCCTCTCTTGAATAATCATCTATTGATCCGTGCCATCATGAGGGCACAGACACAAATTAGAATGTCTGAGAGATTTCTTTATAATTGACAAAAAGTGGATCTGGAAGCTGGAATTAATTTACTGCAGCAATGAAAGCCCATTTGTAATAATTGGAAACACATTTAGCTTCCAATGGTTGCATTTAGACAAGTAGGCAAGTGACAGAGGAAAGCTAAATCGCTGCAGCATGGCTTCCTTCATGAATGGAGAGCAGTATTATGAAACAACATCCAAACTGCAGATCTTTTTGGAAGCCTCTTATTAAGGATTGGATCATGCATATATTCTTTGAGCTCCATGCAGGACTAAGCCATTTTAGCTCAACCTGTGTGTGTGTGTGTGCGTGTGTGTGCATGTGTGTGTGTGTACGCATGAGTGTGGGCAGGAGGATCCACACGTAACGATTACATCAAATTCATTCCCACTGATTCTTTTGCCTTTTCCCTCTCCCTCCACCCACATCTCCCTCAGCGAGGTGTAGAAAGAGAGCGAGAGAGCATTAGAAAGGAATGAAGGACGTGATGTTATTTCACTTCAAAGCATCTCTGGACCTTTGGGACGTTCAGGCATTTCTCCCATAAACTATCAGGAATTTTCAGTGCCTTGTTCAATATGTTTGAAAAACACGTCAGAGATGTTTCAGCACTGACAGGCTAATAGCAGTTTTGTAATACATAATACACAACACTAGTTTGAATTGGCAGATCTTATAATCTTTACTTAAGGCATCACTTCAGGGTTCAATCATCTATTTAGATTGATAGGCATTGAAGCACACACATATTTAGAGTCTGGGAGATGTACAATATGAGTCACATGGTCTATAGGCTGTGTTCAATGAGCTCTAGCTTAGTGTGCACATATAAAATAAAGCTTTGAGCGTAATGAAAAAAAGACCCACTGCTAAACATACAAAACTATCACTCTAAAAGCTCTAACTCACGTTGCGGCTTGAACAAATACTGTGAACACACGAATTTCAACGGCCTCAAGCCATTTTTGAAATAATTAAACCAAGCGAGACTCCTAAAACACAAACTCCACAGGTGATTTGTTCAAATATCCACACACATGTGTGAGCTGTGTGTGGGAGGGTTAATCAGAGTAAACCGCTGACACTAATCCATGGCCAATCTCACCCGGTCCTTGCTTGGGTATTTGTGTAGGCAGCCTGTGTGTCGTTTTCAGTGTATGTTTAAAGAGTAGGTGAATACAGAGAACTAAAGAGAAAAAAATATTGAGTCACCACTGAATTTACACTCTTTCAACACTAGGGGACAGTGTGAAATATTTGCTGTGGTTGGCTGTTCGGTGACACGAACCCTTCCTTTAGCAGTGTATGCTATTTTTTAGCATTTCAAACTGAACAATGCTATTCATGCAGCCTTAAACAGCTTCTCTATAAATTAACACTAGGTTGTCAAAGACAGTCTGGGGTGTTGTTTTGCTCGTTTTCACCTTGGCAGGCAAAGAGCCCTTTCAGGCCTTTGCAGCATTTTAATGGGGGAAAAAAGATGATTATGTTTCTTACTGCGGGCAGCTGTGCTGAACAGCAGTGTCATCACTCTCTAAACATAATGATTAAATACAAAAGAGCTCACCTCAGAAACTCTGAGAAGAGTTTCTCAGATCAATGAACACCATCTCTGAATGCAGCGCCCAGACTGAATGTCTTCTACATTTATTTTCAGCTGCTTTACAGTAACTCAATATGCAAGATTTAAAGAACTTAGGAAACATAAAAACAATAGAGCAGCTCAGGTTTCTGCTTTAAAATGACCCGTACAAGTCAGGATACACACAGATCTGAAACACATTAGATCAAGTAGTGAACTTCTCTTTTGTTATCACTTCAAATGAGTAAAAACAGCAGATGACTCAATCCACTTTCTTTCGATGTGATCTGGTTTGCTGCTCAGATTCATCGGTACTCCTGAACTGTAAGCACAGAACTTAGAACGCCTTCAGAAACCAACGCAAATTAACTACTTCTTACAACCTTCACTAATATCGAGTTGCAGAACTATTAACAACAACAACAGCCACTAAATGTGTCTTGTAGCTCTCTCTAGAAGCTTCTTGCATCTGTCTGCCGGTAGTTTCTGCCACATCATTACAGGAGTCCTTTTTGAAATGGCAAGGTCAGGACTCATCGCTGGTCAGTTTAAAACAGTTCATCTTTTTCTTTATTCAATTTTACGGCTTATGTGGGCTTCAGGTTATTGTCCTGCTTAAAGGCATGAGACCGTCACCTCAAACCAACTCTTTTGACACTGGGTCATTTTATGATGTCTTCATTCCTGAGATCCCTCCGCAACAGAAGGAGCAAAGTGGCCCCACAGGATAATCAAACCTCTGCCATATTTCCTCTCCTTACAGGCCTCCTGTATCTTATTTGCCACCTTATAAACAAGCTACATTACCACAGAGCTGTACTTAGGTTTCATTAGTCCATAGAACAATATCCAAGAAAAAAAAAATTTAATTTCTTTTTTACAAAGTCTCAGTCTCAGCTTTTTGTTTCTTTTCTTTCACTGGTGTTGTCTTCCAGCCTTTTTTGGTCTTTGGTGATTTCCTTGCAGTGGTCTGGGTTCCTTAATAGAAGTAATTAATTTGTGTGAGTTATACTAAACTATGAAAGTCAACAATTAAACATCTCTCCATCAACTTTCTGTGCACGGCCCTCACAGTGTTCCTCTGTTTTCTTATTGGAGAATGTTTGTTTCTCTTGGAAGCAACTCTCCCGTGTTCACAGTTGGGGAAAAATTCAAACAATCAAACCTTTGTGTTACTGTTGTGTTACTGTATTTAATGTAAGTTCATTAAAAGTGAGTGTTTTTTTGATTTAGCACGCAAAAGGGTAGTTGTATTTTTTGTTGTAGTTGTTTGTCAGCTGACATTTCGAGAATGTGTTGTGTTTTAAATCAAAGTATGAAGTCTGTACACTTTGGAAACTCATGTGGTTCTATGGAGTGTTTTCTGATGGCAGCTGACTATGGGCTGAAATATAAATTCAAAAACAGAACTATTCCAAATCCCTCCAGATATTATAGCCCTATTTCAAAAGATGAGAACTGCTTTTGAAAAACTTAATACACCGATGAGTGATAAGGAAAGAAGTCCATGACAAGATGTGAGGCTTTTGAAATAAATCTGAATAAATCTGTGGAAAGAATTAGAATCTATTGTTGCAAAAGAGCTGGGACACAGGAGGTCATTTGGAAAGAAGTACATGGTAGTTAAGTAGTGAAGGCTTTGGTTAGCATTTCGTTAATGAAAAAGAGGGCACCTCAAATAGTTAGAGAGAAAGCAGAGTATCATCAACACTATATTCCCCTGGACTTTCCCAGATGTGATGAGATGTGATCAGTGAACCTGTTTGGTTCTCCCTCACCTTTTCACCTCACTCCAATGCTGGCGCTGTTTCCCTCAATGGAAATTTTTGCTGTCAAACCAGAGCAACGTGATCCTCTTATCTATTTCTGCACTGCAGCCATCGGATTACTCTCCACTGAAGTACTATTGATTTGCCTTGTGTGCTGCGCTGAAAAGGGGTTGGGAGGTGATCAAAGGCAGTCAATACTGTCAGTCTCCATCCTCGGTCCTCTAACTTCAGCTACCTCACAGTTTAAACAGGAATGAAGGATTTGCAGTGATCTCCCTTATAAGTACGAGAACGCACGCTGTTACTTTTCAACATAATAATGAGTTCATTCAATTAAAACAAGAACGGGACGGCAGGAAGCAGATGAGTAATTGTGCTTTTGCACCTGGCACGGCTTTAGAATTCATCAACCAACATCGTGAGGGATGTATCAGTGGCGGCGAGCTGCACACGTTTATGTTCTACTTTGTTTTGTGTGTTTACAGTTCTTTCATGCTCTGTGTTGGAGAGATTGAACAGAGATTTTACACCACAGACGGATTGGGTTGGAGGTGTGTGACGAGTAAATAGTAAACCCTAACACAAGGAGTCTTCCCTCATTTTCACGACAAAGTCCTTCTTATCGAAAATCTGTAAAGACATTCGAAAAGGCAGAGAGCACACACTGATGATTAAATTTGGTTTAACAAGCCTTTTAGATCAGTTATTTTGAATGGGTCATTAAAGGCACTTTGTAATTTGCCATCCAATACCATTATTGATCTATCCGTTTAATCACTGTGGTACTGTGAGAGTACAGAATGAGATTATGCAGCTGTAAATATCTGATCCGATACAGCAGTTGTGCACTGTTGTGCTGCAATGCTTTTATTTTATGTGAAGCACTTTGAATTGTTTTGTACATGAAATGTGCTATACAAACAAATTTGATTTGATTTGATTTGATTTAAAAAGTTCACTGAGACAACAGCATTCATACACTAATTTTTGCAAGTTGACATCAACAGAGAGGGTTCAGCATCATCTACATGAAGGATGAATAAATCCTGCAGTACGTTCTGTGTCCACTTCTCATTTCATGGAGCCGTTAATGCGCCTCCTTCTAAAGTAATAGGAATACAGGCAGCTGAGATCTAATTACTGCCATAATGAATGTACCCAGGAGTGGAAAAAAAACAATGTTTGAGGAAAATAAGATTTGTATGTCCTCATAATCATTGTTCAAAGTTCAAAGGTTGGCGTCCTATCATTGTTTTGTCATCAGACGTAAGCATGAAAAGAATGGTCATTCACATCGGCTCACATGACTGTTTCTTGATTCAAGTAACCTGAACAGATACTAGATGGAATGAAAAGGATTATCATCATATTGAATGTTGCCTCTGAATGCATTTGCTCCGTTTAACAACTGTGAGGAAAAATGCTGTGTCATTTTCAGCTGACTGCAGCATAGCGCTCGCCATCAGTGCAGTTACAATCCTCTCCTGAGCTTGTCTGTTGTTACCCATGTGTGTGTGTGTGATCCCATCTAGGCCTTACCTTAGCCTGGCAGGTGATTGAAATAATTCTCAACTCAGCATCGCCTCAGCCTGGGCTCTGAGCCCTGAATTGTTGCATCCCATACACACAGGCAGACCAGCAAACACATGTACACACAGGCCTCACACTGCAGGGCTGAGACTTCCTGAGCTGTAACCGTGGTGATAATATGCTCTGATGCAATGCACATGGATTAAACCTCCACTAAACCAAAACGTCAATCATCTACATTCAAAATTTGAGGAGTTTGTTGTTACGTTTTATTTATTTTAGTGTTGTCATTTTAAAATCTCAATAAACAACTTGTTTTAAAGGATTATTGTGACTTTTTCAGCCTCAAGTTTCTCATTTTAGAGAACCGATGTCAGCATCTTAGCATAGATATGGTGAAGATGTCTATTTGTTTCTTTGTATCGTAGCAAGTCTTGAGCTTTTTCCATTAATACAGTTTTTTTCTCAAGTTGCCTGACCCACGTGGAGCCCACATTTATTTCAAAAAACATACTACTCAAGTGGAAACTAGGCAAGAAGTGTCATGAACTGCTCATTTTTCTCAGAATATGAAATTAAAAACTCGGATCGCCACATGAATCAGCTTCTCCGTCACACTTTAATATCAGTATCTCTATCACAACCTCTGGGTAAAAGGATGATACAGCCCCAGCTCACTGGCAGCGCCACAAGGCAGCAATTTCCTGTTTTACAGGTTCAGCATCCAGAAATGATGTGAAAAAACTGACACAGCATGCGCTGAGATAGTTTGTAGCAAAGCATATACACCCACTACAATGTGAACTTAATCAAAGTAAGCACATCTGCGACGCCTCAGCTGGGAGAACAAAAGATGAATGTTGCAGCGTGACTTTTTTCTTTACAATGGTAAGACAGGCCAATGTTTACATTTGGTTCAGGCTGAATGTAGTTTTTAAAGTAAGAATTTTGCTTCGTTTGGTCTGAATCTGTTTTTTAAAGCAATACAATGTAACTTCTCAAAAAGCCCATTTTGGAGCTCCCCCTACAGGCTTGGAGGTAATGTACGGTTACACTGTCGTAAATACAACACCCTTTCTCTTTCACGTTTCATGTTTGTTGACAAACCGGCGAGGAGTCAGAAGGTGCAAGCTATGTCGACCGAGAAGGTAAGAGTAATCAAATGTACCTGGGAGCGTGAGAGAGGTCTTTTTGTTTTTGCGGTAGGTGTGCCAGAAAGCAAGTCGAAGTACTTCCGCTCAGCTCCCGGGCCGGTCCAGCAAAGTTACATAGCGCAGTTTTTCCAACTCAGACCCCCGAAGGGCATAGGAGACAGGCCAATCGTAATATTAAAACTCATTCTAGCCGCACAATTTTTTTCAAGCTGTTATTTTAAGGTAGAAATGTTACATAGTATTACTTTAAATCTACTACTGTATATATATTTCCAGAATAAACAGCCCCTACTGGTTTATCCCAAGTCATCACTGGTTCATCGGCTCTCAGAGAGGCACATCAAACTGACCTCTGACCTCGGAGGAGAAGTGGGCAGAGTGACGAGTTATAAACAGCTGCAGCTGCTGATCAAGGTCGCAGCATTTGAGATCGACGTCCCAGGATCGAATTCCTGCAAGAAAGGAAGAGAAAGAAAGCTTGAGGACAATGTGAAACAGTAACAGTCATCAGACCTTACAATCACTGACCAAGTTCGTAACCTCGGAGTGTTGATAGACTCAGATCTGACTTTCAGCAGCCACATCAAAGCTGTCACCAAGGCAGCTTTTTACCATCTCAGAAACATCAACAGAATTAAAGGTTTCCTCTCCCAAAAAGACCAGGAGAAACTCATCCATGTATTCATCTCCAGTAGACTCGATTACTGTAATGCTCTTTTAACTGGACTTCCCAAAAAGAGCATTAAACATCTGCAGCTCATCCAGAACGCTGCTGCTGGAGTTTTAACCCGGACTAAGAGATCTGAACACATCACACCAGTTTTAAAATCTTTACACTGGGTTCCAGTCAGTCACAGAATAGATTTTAAAAGCCTGCTGATGGTTTACAAATCCCAGAACGGTTTATGCCCAAAATACATCTGTGATATGTTCAGAGAATATAAACCTAGCAGAGCTCTTAGATCCAAGGACTCAGGCCAGCTGGTCCAGTCCAGAGTCCAGACTAAACATGGAGAAGCAGCATTTAGCTGTTATGCTGCAAACAAGTGGAACAAACTGCCAGTGGAGATTAAACTTTCACCAAATGTAGACATTTTTAAATCCAGATTAAAGACATTTCTTTTCTCATGTGTCTATGCATGAAATCTTCACGATATCTTTTAATTTATCTGGACTGTTGCTTGTCTTTAAATTCATTTAAATGATTTTATTTGTTTTTCTTTATATTCTTGTATGTATTTTAATGCTTCTTATACTCCCTGCTGTCATGCTTTTATTTCATGTGAAGCACTTTGAATTGTTTTGTACATGAAATGTGCTATACAAATAAATTTGATTTGATTTGATTTTGATAATCATGAGCCACACTTGGTTTGCAGTGTTTCATGTAAGAAGTCTTCCTCGCCCTGATACTGTGAACATGAGGCAACCTTTTGCCATCTGTTGCTGTTGCCGCCTCGCCTCCTGCCACCTTCTCCAGTCAACTCTGAGTCTAAACTGGTGGGGCTGCGGATGAGGTCATTTAGCAGAAAACTTTTCACATTCAATATGTCACCAGACTGACAGCCTAGCATGCTTTGTTCTGGTCAGTACTATTATCACTTTTCACGATTGTATATTTATTCCTGAACAGTGATTACGGGGATTACATACAACCCCAATTCCAACCTTTGGGAAACAAATGTTGTCCTGTTCTTGTCTGATATGGGGTTCTAGCTGCTCAAAACTTCTGGGTCTTTGATGTATCTTGCGTTTCATCATGCACAAATGTTTTCAGTTGGTGGACTGTCTTGCTGAAATATGCAAGATCTTCCCTGAAAAAGACGTCATCCGGATGGGAGCGTGCGTTGCTGTAAAATCTTTATGCCTTTTAACACTGATGATGTATTTTCAGGTATGAGTTGCTTAATAGAAAGTTGCTCCCTCATATCATCAGAAATGCAGGCTTTTGAACTGAAGACAGAACAGTTTTCCACTTTGCCTCAGTTAATTTTAAACGAGCTTTGGTCCTGGAAAGATGACAGTGTTTCTGGATCATGTTCACATATGGCTTCTTCTTTGCATAACAGAGCTTTAGTGTTTGTGGATGGCACGGTAAACACAGACAATGATCGTTCCTGAACCCATGCAGTGACTTCCATGACAGCATTAATTCTGTTTTTAATGCAGTGCAGGCTCAGGCTCTAAAGATCAGTGGCATCAAATATTGATTTTCATACCTGTCCGCTGTACACAGAGATGATTTTTCATAGATATTACATACGGTAGATGATTAAATGATAGAATAGAAGTCTATTATATCTACAATCTTCTTTTTTTTTGCGATCAAAGTTTTTTATTTTCATTTCAATAAGTCCAAATGAAATATTTCAGAGGATACAAAAGTCTAAACAATCTTAAACTGAGGAACATTCTTCAACAATTTGGAGATGCAGTTTTTTGCTGATAACTGACCCACCACTCATCTTTACTTCATGAGATCTGCAAAACATTGCATTCTATTTTCATTTACACTTTACACAGCATCCCAACTGTTTGGAATTGGGGCTATAGATTATCATAAAAAGAGTTTTTTGAATTGGTTAATGTTTCAAATGTAAAGTGATCAAAATATATAAACATATATATATCTTTCTATTTGTTATTATTTATTTTATTCAAAATCTTTTACTGTATCACTTTTCAAAAAGCAGTAATAATGAATGTCCTTTTGTTGACTTTAAAAGTATGAATACTACCAAACATTAGTAGGTATTTTTGCCATGCTTAATGGCAGGGAAAAATAGCTTTTCTAGCACGTTTTTGATTTAATTTGGAGTTGAGTTTGTGGCTGCCTGACAATAGCGATCCAGCCCTTGCCTTTAAGTTGCAAAATCCTGAGGGGAAGTCTGCTCCTTTGTGAATCTGTTAGTTACTATCTTTGTCTAATCTATTTGTTGTGTCAGAGCTTCTTCTGTAGAAACTATTACCTGCTGGGTGTAAAAATTACAATCACGAAAGCTGTGAAATCAAAACATAAGAGTACAGTTGCAGACCAAACAACTAATCTAGACTTGAGTCCATCTGTGAGAAACTAATTCAAATGGACATAGCTAAGAAAGGCTCATGCCTGCAGTACATATGGTCTGACAATGCACACTGCACATCAGAACTACAGGAGGTCAACAAGTCAGAAGAACTATCATAGAAGATTTTGACGAGGCATAGATCGTATAAAACCATGTGAAACTGAAGTATGGAACTACCTGGACTCATCTTAGAGTTAGCAGTCCTTCAAAATTGAATGGCAGAACATAAAATCCCTGTATAGGGAAGTGCTCAAGAGCCTAAAGTTCACTCAAAACTTTAGAAGTCTTCTGTATTTGCCAGAAAGACAACCATTCCAGCACTCTTTCATAACAGATTGGCGAGACAAAAGCTGCTTTTGAGTAAAAGATGGATGAGAGCATCTTTGGGAGGTTGCCATACAGCACAGAAAAGACTCATGAGAGCATGAGTTAGAAAATTCTCTCATCAGATGAAACAACCTTGAATTATGTAGGCAGAATCCCAATGCACTAATGTACACCAGGCACTGCTCTACTACTGGATAATAATAGCCCTACAGTGTAGCATGGAGGTGAAGGCATCATGCAGCAAAGGCAACATAGTCTGTTTTCCAACCTGTTACATACTGAAGCTTGGTCAAGAGCCCTTTGCAACAATTTTCAAAGCATGGGTGACCCCTTTACATTCACTTTCTGACATTTGCAAATGCTGTAGTAAGTGATGGAACGGCTACACAAACTGCCAAGCAAGAGACTAGTGCTCAAGTCAAACCATGACACTGCAGTTTTTTCTGTCTTTTTATTTTGGTATTTTGGTATTGTGGCAACCGTGTGAATAGGTGTTAAAATACACAATAAAACACATTTTAATCAATGTGTCAGCCCAGTGTAAAAAAAAAAGGTTAAAAAATCGTACAATTACTATGCTTTCCTTATTCTGTTCCCTATACAAAAGCAGATTAGGTTTTCATTCAGAATGTCAATGTCCTATGTCTTCATGTATATTCCTGTGTGATGACTTTCCTCTACTTTCCACGAGGCATTCAACACTGGCAAGATATGAAAAGTGGATCTCTTGCATAAGTGCCTCCATGCAAGAGATTGTAAGGCCAAGACTGGGCACAGTGTTCTTATCAGGAAGTATCCTTTTCTACTCATCTGCCATTCACAATTCCTTTACTTATCCACTCTACTCTCACCACTTAAGGTTAATGTGATGAGTTAAAAGTGCATTATTGGGGTTAGAATTATTGTACCCAGTTAGGGCTACATGTTAAAAAGTTCATGGTTAGACGATTGCAAACATGTACAAATTAGCGGTTTAGACAAGTACGTGTTGTGACTCACATCATGTTTGTTGAATGCTGCCCAACACAACATACCAGCATACAGTAACGCTGCAATTTTACAATTTGCAATCAGAGATTAATTGATCACATCTCATGCACCCATCCTGTCAGCTCTATTATATTCTTTATTTGACACGGAATTACACAGTTTTGCGAGATTCTATGGATCTGCAGAGGAAACTTGTGTTGGACCTCGTCCAGCAGGACAGAAACCAGCACACACATCTCTCTCACCTTATCCACTTATAGATTCTTCCTGCGACAGGCAGCAAGGAATGTGATCATTCCAACTCTTCCAAGAGTCCAACTCTGTGGTGACATCTCCTCTTTTACAAGAAGAAAACACTTTCCTTTCGACCCTTATCTGAGGAGAACTTGTTCCATCACTGCAGATGCAGCAGCATGCTGTGTCACTGTTACTGATGTTTTGTTAGCTTTCACTGGCTACAGTCAGATTAGTGCCTATTGATTGCAATCTTCAATCAAATGTTAACATCTATAAAACCCGGCAAAGAATTACCTTTGTATCTGTGATTCTGAATACATTTTTTTGGAGGATGACATTGATCAACCTCAAACTTTTTAATAAGTCTCACACAGAGCTGTGCATGGAAAAGAGAGCATTCATCATCAGCTAAGCATACATACGTATGTAGCTTCCTTTACAACAAAGGTACTAAATCCTTGTGTTGGTCAGTCAGAAGAAAATAAACCAGCAGCTATACAGCTCATCAGTTAATCAGTCTGGTCATTCTTGATCAAAGAAAAGATGGGCACTGGTTAGTTCTACGTTCTCAAATGGGATTATTCGCGGCTTTGTGATTGGACCAATTCTAATTCTGTAAGATTTTTAAACAAACAATTTTTTTAAGAAACAGATTCTTTATTTACCTTGGACCTTTTAACAAACTAAATTGAAATGTATAAGACTAAAATATCCATTAGCGGGTTATGAAAAGAACCACTTCAGCAGCAGTTTGTCAGCATTTTCTTATGAAAGCTGCTCACATTGACTTTATACATGCAGAAAATCTCTTTTGTCCATTTATCTTCTCTAGTCAACCTGTCCTCAGAGCAATTCTCACTCCTGCCTCTTTTGTAAAGAATTGGAATATTTATGTGCCTTTCGTGGGAGATGATGTATGATGTTTTCAGCCTGTAAAACCTTCATGAAGCAGCTTTCTGCTCTTCTGTATCAAAGCCAGACATGAATTTTAAAACTTTGTCTTCATTCTCAAAGCAAAAACTAATAATGTGAAAACATCAGAAACCCAGCAGATAATGCATAAATTGGATCTCTATACATTATGAAGGGTTCCTAATTGAGACTGACATTATGCCTAAAACAAATCAGCAGATAGCGGGCAGATTGAAATATGGATCAGCTGTGGAAATGTGTTGACTCAGTGAAGTTTAAGGTTGTATTTGTAAAACATGAGCCTGGGGGCTGCAGAACACTGTAAGTACAGAGGAAAAAAGTCTTCAGTGTTTAAAGGTAAAGAAATAAAGCATAAATTTGTGATCTTCAAGCCGTTTGAGGTGAGAAGGGACACGTGATACGTTCAGTGTTAGAGACAAAGTGGCGCTGGTTTTCTCTTTGGCTGCCAAAAGAAAAAGCTCATGCAATCTTTCAAACCTAAATGGGTTCAGTCCAAATGTCCTGCCCAGCACCTCTGGAGAAAACTGCATCACAAGCTCAGGATGAGCTAGAAAAAGATAACCCCTTTAAGGGTATAAAGTTTGCACTCTAATTCTGATGTAAGAATATTTAAGCCGGGGTTATACTGCACACCTAGTTATGAAAAGAAAGTATAAAAGACTTTGTCACCGTCACATATACAACTGTCAATGCTTTAAGCATTCTTTGTTTGAAATAACAGAGCTAACCCATGTGATACCTTCAGTTTTGTTTTGATTTTGACTGCAGTGCTGCAGGGAGGCTGACTCGTTGCAGGCCTACACAAGGACCCTGCAGAGGGATATCTCAAGCATAATGTACATATAATGAGAGTCGATGGCAGGTCATTCACACTGAGTCACAGTGAAAACACCGGCCTGGGCGAAAGGATCGATGCTGTAATAATCTGAGTGGGTGTGATACCCAGCTTGCAAAAGAGCAGCAGAGATGTCAACTCCCAAACTGTGGAAATAGTGAGAAGAGGTCAGAGGTGGATGGATGGAGTTGCAACGGTTCTGGACCGGTATCTAAAAACTGTAACCTGGACAGAGAACAGCTTAGAGCAGCAACAGCACAGCATGAAACTGCTGACTGGTGCTGACTCTTCAAAGGCCAAACTGCGACACCTGTCACAAACACATAGAGGTCCATTGGCATCTTTAAACTTTTAGCAGGTCTCAGCAGCCGGACACACTGCAGCCTGCTGCAGCTCTTCAGGCGGAGTGGCGGAGCTATAGCTCCCACAGCGCTCAGATATTCACCTTTAGCAACCAGGCCTGGGTGTGACACCAGGAGGCTGAACAGTCTTATGAGTAGCTGATCTGCGTGTTCATTTAGGGGTACATGACACCCCGACAAGGAAGAAACCCATGTAGTTACACACAAACAGCTGAATGCTCAAAAATATAAATGGATCAATCAATAACCAAGACCACACACACCACATTTGTAGCTGAGTTTACAAATATGTTATAGCTTGATATAAAGTAGACTGAATAGCATTTTTTTTAAAACACACACAAAACGCTGCCCCATTAGAGTAAAAGAAAAATATGCACCGTAAGTTGAGTGTGAAGTTGTATAGCTGTACGCTGGTGTACAGAGGAGACTTGCAAAATGCGTGAGTTGTGTCCCATGGTGCAATGCTGCAGCAACTGCCTCTGCCTATGATGCCATCCCGCTCATTGCGTCAAAACGTTTCACCTCTGTTGATGTTTCCAGGTTTAAACTTTTTCTACAGGAATGTCCATCCCTTCGTGGAGCACTTTATCAAAGCCGCGGTACAAGTAATAAAGAGAGCCTTCGACCGGCGTTTCGTCCATCACTCACCTCGCTCTATCTGCGCTCTGGCTGCATCAAGCTGGAGCTCCGTGCTGATCTCCCCGATCACTATCAGCATATAGTAGCCGCTCCGGTTGAACGGTACACCGCGCCGCCGTCTGCCTCCCCCACGGCGATACCGCAATCGCTCCTCGGACCCTGGAGTGATGGAGCCCTCGTCCTCTTCCACCACCGGGAGCGCACCTCGCACGGGGATCTCCATGGCAACAGTCCCTGAAACCGACGCCGGGGCTGACTCCATCGCCATGACAACTGCCGGTGTGAGAGAGGACAGGAGAGTGGTAGGGTGGGGGAGGTGGTGTGGAGGATGCTGAGAGGTGAGGGAGAGGAGGGAGGTGAAGGCAGGGGGCCTTAACGAGTTAAAGTGGGGAAAAGATCGCAAATAATCAAAACATCCATTTCCAACGGAGTTTTAAAAATCAGTTTTTTGATGAATGTAAGGTTTACAACAATGCCAGCAAGTTTTAGATAGTCTACAAGTAAGTGTTTTATAATATCATGTAATTAGGAGAGATGCCATCTATACCATCCTCATAATATGTCAGATTTGGACCGATCTATAGTTACACTGACATTATTTAAACACTGGCCTAATCCCAGTTCCTCCTTGAGCCCACCACTTGGCCTGACCCCTCCTCTACTCCTTGATCCCCAACAGAAAAGGATGAAAAATGGTAGGGCCATAAGAAGGAACTAGGATTAGGCCTTTGTTAATGCATGCCAACTGCTGTAGTTCAGTAGCAAACATAAGGACGTGTTTTGTGACTCGTTTGCAAGAGCTCCACTTATACGAATGGAATTCCAGAAAAAACTCAATTAATCAGATAATTTATTTTCACAAAAAAAAAGTTATTTTATCAGAAGAGTCGATATCTTTTATCAGCCTTCCTTTTAACCTCAGCTGTAGAGATAATATTCCAATATAACAGATGTTTCCTACCTAACAGAATAAACTACTCTACCGTTATCTACTTTGAACCTCCAGTTTCTCACACATTTCACATGCTGAGTGTTTTTCCATCCCGATCCAACTGGTCATGTGGAGTAACACCAGCTGTCAGAACAGTTTGCAAAACGTTTGTTAATGTTAGCTCACAAGTCACACGGTATTCAGCTACAAAGGCGCAAAGTTTGCACAGAAACTGAGGAAGAAAACTACTTTGAGTGCGACGTGGCCACTGAGAGCACTGCTAAGGAGCGGAGAGGTCATTTCATCCAAACTGTTGGTGATTTGTTGCAGTTATTAAAAACGCTCCGTGTGAAGCAATCCTCAGATTAAACATTGTCTAACCAGTTTTGACCATCCAAATCAATTTGTGATATCATATATAATTCACTCAATAAACTGACTTTTTTCTTGTTTTGCCTCGTTAAGGATTGCGTTTGAAAAGCTTCTCCTTTATTGACCGCATCAAATGCCAGCAAGCCGGCTTGACAGTTAATCACATCACAAGAGAAATTCCATATTCTCTAATCACAAGTTGGAAAACAAACAGTATGAGCAAATCATGGTATGTGTCAAAATGAGTCGGAAAATAATAATAAATGGAATATCAGTAAAATATCCAACGCTGTGCATCCCTAGTTTACAGTAAATTCAGGAGGGAAACTTCAGCAGTCTACAAGCCAGTTAGTGGCAACTTTCACTTTTAAGTTTGGCAGCACATGTACTTCAGTGTAGTTGCTTAGGAACATACAGACTTCCATCCATCCATCCATTATCTATACCGCTGAATCCGTCGATCGGGTCGCGGGCGGGCTGGAGCCTATCCCAGCAGTCGAACATACAGACTTTTTTTTTCTTTTTGCTGTGCAACTGAGGGCAACTTCTGTGCGCTGATGTACTTTCTAGCACCAAGCAAGGAGCTACGATCCTATCATGAGCATAGATATCAACTCAAGTCTTTTTTTTACATTACAATCTGGTGTGCAGCGACATATGCACACTGCATGTTTAATACAAGAGAAAAAGCACAGAGCGTATACAGGGTAATAGTTGTCATCTATCTTCTACATTAACTCCAGTCTATACAACACAGTTTATTCTGGCACAGCAGCATGTCGTTTCTTACCACTTAAACTATAGACAGCAACTGACCTGGAGTATTCCAATAAAACTACGACATTTTGTAGAAAAAGCTGTGAGAAACCAAAGCAGGATTTACAAGGCACTGCTGCTGCCTCTCAGTCTTCATTTAGGATTCCGATGATGTGTGAAAGAAGTCAGTCCTGTGCAGTGAATGCAGAGGGCTTAATAAGATGGAGAAAATTAAAGAACAATTTCCTCAGACTTCAAATGGCTTTTTACGCACTCTGAGGACACACCGATAAAGACAGACAGAGAGTGTGGCTGAAAATAGTCGCTCTCCTCTCAGACAAATGGTTCTCTATCGAGTTTTCTCCCGGCTAACCTTGAGCTTGGAACGTTTCAGGGTGTAGCAGAGGGTATCTCAGCATAAACTGTCAGCACCACACTGAGGGGATGATGATAAGGAGGTCTGGGTTGTACATGCAAGCTTGGACTTTCCATGCTGCTGGACAAGGGGAAACTTTACATACAGCCCGAGCACATCTGTTCAGGTTTCAGGAATATTAACAGCGAAGGGTTGGATACTAGACACTGTTTTATTACATTTAAAGTCATTTTTTCTTGTTTCCAAGTGCTTTGGGGGAAAATGAAGGGTTCTCATCTTGGATATTATCATATCACAAGAGTCATTCCACTCAGCTGTGTTTGAAAGAGCTTCAGTCAAAGACAAAAATAAACAGTAGCAGTGTTAGGATACCTTGTATGGGTTTTTTGCTTCAGGCCTCTCTCACAGTGAGTCAGCACTTCACTGCGGAGCATCGACTCCACAGCCATGCCTCCCCCTGGTGGTAAAACTGGATCTAAGGACTGTTTCACCACAAGTCAGGAGATGATGTAACTACAGTACGTCTGCAAGTACAACTGAATAAAAAAATACAAGTGTTTCTTTGTTTCAAGCTTATTCTCATTCTCACAACAGGATCAGGCTTGCCGATTTGGTGTCACTTTTTGAGAAGGGTAGCATCGTGGATCATCTCGACTCACAACAAAGACCACACCTTCAGTGTAAACGGACCTCTGCCTCGTCACCGTCCGAACAATGTCAAACAGCCTTGTTTTCCATGGGATCCTGATTGCAGCCCATTTCTTGCTGAACGACACAATGAGCTTTTATAACCAACATTTGAATGTTGAATGCACTGTATGTCTCTATGGAATCTTAAGCACTGCTGAGGAATTTTGTGAGGCGTTAAGCAAAAATTAGTGTGCTAAAAAGTGGAAAGGGAAACTATTTATTCAATTTTGCTCTAATATTTGCAAGTCTTAATGTTGCTCATCAGGCGGTTTGCATGTTGGATTTCTTTTTTTTGACTGAACGGAGCCTTTAGAGTTCACTTTGGGCTCGATGCCTCCCACCAACTGTTAGAACATTGTCTTCTATCTCAGTGGGCAGAGCACTATCTTCCAGGTAATTTCTTTTTTTTTTTTTTTGGTTAGTGTTCACATTGTGCTGCAGGCATCAATAAAAAAGAAACCCTGTCTCTGATTGAAAAACTGTCTGCTCAGGTAGGCGTGCTGTCGGGTTGATGGCTGCATTTGATGGGAAGAGGCTGCTGTTATTCTGAGCCTTCAGAGACAAACCCAGACAGCTGAGTCAGCAGTCTGGGTTACAGGGCAGATTCCCCACAGACTGTCCAGGTCAGTGCAGACACAGTGGTGCTCTTTCCTGTCCTCTCTCTTTGAATTCATAATGGAGAAGAGACAGTAAAGTGTTGGCTCTCTCTCAAAGATCACGAACAGCCCAGAGCTATTAATGACCGTGTTGTCAACAATGGAGTCAGAAGTATCGGTTGTGTAAGCTATAAGCAGGTAAACCACAAATCAGGAAGAATCGGCGTAAAAATGGCAGCCTGTTGATCTCACATTAAATCAGAGTCCAACCAGTGTACTACAGATTATCACAAACAGCAGGAAGCACATTCGCAGATCTTTCCCAACTTTTTAGGCTTAGAAAACCAAACAAAGCAGCATCTATAGAGTGGTTCTTCACTGTTTGCACTATTTTCTAGTGTTGATTTAAAGATTAGAGTATCTATGCAAAGACTAAAGAAACATTTGAAGGGACAGGAGGGCTGAGGGGATAAAACAGACTACATGAGGCTTGCTACAGACCGGCATGTGTGCAAATAGCTCCCCCCAGTGGTTAAATCTGATACTGCCAAATCAATGCGTGAGTGTTTTTAGTGTGGTTTCATTAAAGGAACATAACTGGAGCAAAATATGAAGTTATAAAAAGGAAGTCTCGTGATTTGATGTGCACAGAATAGATATGTATTTGAATAGAATTATTAAACTACGGATGAGTTTGAATAAATTCAAGAGTTTACTTTAATAGAAAGCAAAGCATTTTATTAGATGTGAAATTCACCGAAATACAAAAGGCACTCAACTGTGTTCTCCCATTACAAAGTATCCAGACATACATATTAAAGCAAAACATCCTGACTCTTAATTGATGTAAAACAAATGAAACCTTGTATTAGACTGGCATTTGTTGCAAAAGCGCTACAATTTATCAGAAATTGCAGCTGTTTTTTAGAAAAGCTCATAAGTTACATCCCACTTGAAGTTTTTAAAAAGATTTATCAGACAGACGGACACACACATGCATGCTTTTTAATATGAGAAATCATGTGGAAAATGTACAACAGTATGCAAATAACTTAGAGATGCGCGCTCGCTGTCGAGAGGTAAGGATGACTTTTCAGAGGCACGATCATTTGAAAGAATTGAAAATGCAACCCATTATCTGGATGCAGGTGATGTTAAGACGCTGCGTCTGTTGGTTGAAGGCAAATGCTGTCTTAAAGTGGTCTGGTGGAAATTACTGATCAGGTACACATAAAGCAAATCAGACCGTCAGACATTTCCTGATTCACACAAGCACAGGTTTACCGTGACATCTCGTCAGGTCGCACAAGCTGAACCTCATCCTGGACCCAATGTCCCAACCAAATCAATGCGTGCCTCACTGAACCGTCACAGCCCTTTAATAAATGATTTATAATGGACTGAATGAGCTGGTGTCATCCATTTAAGAGGACTTGTCGTTTTTCCAAATCAGCTCATTTTCCCATTTTCACACTAAATAATGATTTGGTAGTTATGCGAGGCAGTTGAAATTTTAGCAGAAGCTGCTTCAGAGGCTACCAACATGGTGCTGATAAAATTAACTTTAAATGATTAGCTTAATGGCTTTAACAAGAAAACAAAATCCAGCTCGATTCTCTGTGTACTACATTTAAGTCTGTTTACATTCGCTTTCTACAAGCATGAAATGAACTAAAGCAAAGCGCACTGTGAATGTTTGTGTGAAACCGTTCAAGAGTGGAGTTTGTTTCCTTATTGAATGATCAACTACAGACTCACATTAACATTTAATCAATATCCAGGCCGGACAGATTAGCATTAACTACCAGATTTATTCTGCCGCACTTCTTCTTCATCGAGCTTAAATTTTGCGGCACTTCGTAACGTAAATAACTTTTCAGGCTGGGTTGAACACCAAAGAGAAATGCTTCTGAGACTGAACGTATGCAAATTTGATGGCAAACAGAGACACTTCATATTATCTATATTACAAGATCAGGGTGCACCATCGGTCTGGGAAAACACAAGCATACTGCAGTTGCATTAATGCATCCATTCAGCTTGTCTCACACACACACACACACACACACACACACACACACACAGAGAGGGCCATGTCGAAGAGTGAACACAAAATATACAAAGCAAAGGCACGCTGAAATAGCAATCAGTCATCTTCATTTGTATTTTACACCACAGTTTTCACTTGACGTGTTACTTTCCCCTCCGCTGCTTTTCTACCACCACGCAGAGACGGGTGAAGTCGCTCTGCAGGACACACTCTGGACTTGAAAAGCAAAAGCTAACATGGAGAATTAAAAGTGCACCGATGGTGTGGCTCAAGGTCTGTACATTAAAAGGTCAGATTATAATTTGCTGAAATCCAGCCAGAGAATCAGAGCACTGATAACTCTCAGGAAGGATCGCTGCTAGTTTGGTGCCCGCCAACAAGTTCTCAGTTATTGCTCAGCTTTAGATTATCATTATATCATCTGGACCTGATAACATGCAGACCTTGACCTGTTAAAAAGAGCTCAGCGCAGCTCAATCTACCGCTAGTTGTTTCCCCGCAGGGTTCCCTGGGCAGCGGAGGAGGCTGCTCCCGCAGCGGCTGTTTGGAAGGTCTTATTGGTGAAGACGCCTTGTGAGAACTCCTGCTGGGCTTTCTGGAAACTGGCCCCGGTGCGGCGGTACATGCTGTGGACCTGAGGAGGAGGCAAACGTGAGGAAACGGCTGCATATTCAAAAACAACACAGTATGTACCAAAAACCTGCTTAGAATCAGCATCTACGATGCATTGTTTAGTCCGAGTGAATAAGAAAAGTCAGTATCACAAAATCTTTCTCAATATCAAGTATTTGGAACCAGAAAAGTTAGTTGAATTCAAATAAAAAAGACAAATTAGTCAAATTCCACAATCTAAACTAATACGTACAACTAAATCCTTACACATAAGTTAAACTGAGCCCAAATTTGACCGAAACTCTTTACTCTTACCATCTTGAGCAAGATAACAGAAATCACAGCACATATAGTGAAGAGGATGGCCACTATGATCATGATGGCTCCCACTGCCTTGTTGGTGCCGATGACTGTGAAGGCGGAGATCCAACCACTGGAGGCAACAAACACGGGGTATGAGGTGATCTCACATCTTACATACACAGTGAGAGATTTGCATGCAGATACGCACAGTTTGCATGAGTTCTGTTAAAGCAGAAGAATAGCTGAAGACGCAGCATAGAAAGGGGAGAGGACAAAGAAAGATGAAGTCCCGTAACAACAGCAGAACTGATGTAACAGTTTTCAAAGTAGTAGATAGATACTCATTAACGCATCGATAATATCACAAAGTTGCATTAATCTGTCGAGGCTGGTACTCTGGATTTGTCCAAAGCAAGTTGAAGAGAGCAAAAGAAGCGATAAACCTCACTTTTAAACAGACTCCTTTAGCTGGCCATTATTTCTCACTTTTGGCCACGCCACCGTCTGCTTTAAAAACTAATAACCCGTCTCCTTTTACCGCTTCCCTTTTATTTTCTAAGCCAAATTACAAGTTTAAAAAGGGGGGGGGGGATGACGAATCGAGCTAAGAAAGAACGAGTGTTGGGAAGGTGCAGCAGACAGTGAGCAGCAGAAACTTACAGGGTTACCAGCAGACAGAAAGGCTGAAGAATGGAAAGGTTCTGTCAGAGGAGACCAAAGGTTGCAGAAAATGAGGTGAGGGAGAAGAGATGAGAGAGAGAGAGATGACGGTAGGCAAGGAAACAAGATACTTCTTTCAGTCAATCAGTAGATCAGGAAAATATCTTGAATGCACCAATAAAAACAGACTATTGGCATATTTGTCCATGTTAATGGGATGTGTGTTCAACTGTTAACTGTGAGAGACTCACCTGTTTCCCCATTTGGGGATGCCCACAGACTGGATGATGAAGACGACGACTTGGCAGAAAAACACAAAGAAGAAGAAGAAGAAGCTGAAGGAGCTGTCGGTCCTAAACAAACAAACAGAAAACAAATCAAATCCGGCATTTCAGCCTCACAAAATCTGGCTCATTCCGACAGATTATCTCAGAAACTGGCCGCACGAACAAAGCATTTTTTTAAAAAAAGGAAAACATTTGAATACCAAACTTGTTTTTACAGCTTTTCATCTTTCAATATTTGTCAAGTCAATATCTTGACTTTTGAACAGCTGGCCAAAACAAAGTTTCACTGCAGGCATTTCTCAGTTTTAACGGTAACTGACAGATAAAAGTGGTTATGGACTCTCAAATCCAACCAATCATAAACCTAAGACTGAACGTTTCAGTCAGTTTATGCCACTCCATTTCTGGTCAAATAATTATAAAAACACACCTACTGTGCTTAAATGGAGTAAATGAACGTTTAAAATGACGATTAAAAGTGTTTCACTCGGCATTTTTTTCTCCAAGCAGGTTACTATAGATATCTACCGCTGCGAGTTAGAACACCACAGTCTCATGCTTTACACGGTTCTAGTCCAAATTTGATTATGATAAGACAAAGAAATAAGTAAATTTTCTTAAAGCTATAGCGTGTCTCTATGTGTTCCTCAGAGGTCTCGCTCTCTCAGTTAGATATTTGCTCCCTGGACTTCTTATTGTCAGTAGATGAATGTAGATTTAGCTCTGGTGTCGGCGGTGCCACATTTAAAAGAGATTAAGCTGATCCGCTGCTGATATCCCTCTGAGCTGACAAGGGAGGTAAAACATCTGCGTAAAGGCAAGCCGGCACAGAGGCGGTCGCCACTCAGCTGATTCTGCAACACCACCTCGATGCGAGCAGGAAGGGACCGATGTGGAGCCGTCCGCCTCTGTCGGGCATGCGTGAATTACCAAAGAGGAACAGCGATGGGTTAGCGCCGATAAGGTGGAAGCCAAATATGAAAAAACAGCCGGCAATAAATGGATCGCTGGTAACGTGGGGTTAGGTGTTTTGACCGGGGACGGGAAGCTTAGCTCTGAACCTTCCAACTGGCAGACAGCTCTTCCATCTGAGCTACAGCAAACACAAGTGTTATTCCTACCTGCTGTGCTCACCGGACCACAAACTGTTTTGCATCAATCTAATCACAGAAAGTTTAGCTTTCCAACAGTACGCTGCATGTGCAGATTGTGTTTTATTTAGCGTATATACACTGATGTATGTCTATGGGGGACTAAAAGTCCGACACGATGTGTGCAGTCTCTGGGCAGCTGCAAAGGCCTCACGAACTGCACGGTTCATGGAAGGGGACTCACTTGAAGGCCTTGTAGACGGGCCGGTACCAGCAGAGGAAGGAGCAGGGAGTGAAGAGGATGAGCCAGAGAATGGAGAGGCCAAAATCCACACCGTAACTTGCGTCGGTGGTGAAGTAAGCCAGGCAAGCCAGCAGGTTGAGGAAGAGAGTCACACAGTTGACTGAAGCGGAGAGAATTAAAAAAAAAAAAAAAAGGGTTTCTGATAGTGATAATATCAACGTGACATTCACATACATACATCATTTCAGAACACTTTAAAAGACTACATTAAGTGACATACAGTAGATTCACTGCCAGGGTGAGGCATCCTGAAAACTTTGATGCACTTACACATCCACAGATAATACATCATTCTGCAGACTCTTTCGTACTCTGTAGGAATTTCCTCTGCGAAGTCCTGATAAAAACACGGTTTGATGGGGAAGCTCTTGGGCAGGGGAGGCCAGTTGTTCGCTTTACCTGTTGAGACAAGAAGCAACATCAGCTCTGCCGGCCTTCAAAGCAATTCGTCTAAAACTGCAAAGAGAGGATGGCCAACTCTGCAGCATCTTGACGGATATATACAAGTAAAACCGCTGAAGTACCAATACTGAAACTTGTGCCCCGGAGGGTCTAAATAACAGACAGCACATTCATGTACAATAGCCTTCCTTTTCCCAGCACGTTAGAAAACGATGCCGCCTTTCTCATTACCAAAATCTGCATGTACCATCAAACATGTGTCGGTTTTACATGGACATAGTGAAAATATCTGGAATTACTTGAAGCAGATCCCATGACAAGTCAGACTTAAACGTAAACAGTGGCCTCAGTTTTTGTCCATACAGGTCAGCATTAACATTGAAGACAAAAAAAAAAACAAAGATGAAAAGAGATATCTGTGCTTCCAGCACACTTTTAGAACCTTATGGTAAATAACCCAATACGTCATGAGTTCTTTTGGATGAGTACGAGACACCTTTCTGAGCAGCTCGAGCAGATACGAGAGCCTTTTTCACCACGCACGTTACATCCTCCTCTTTAATGCATAACGCGCACACTGCACACTGTTATCCTGTCTGAGTAAGCTGTGCTGCCTGTGATCCTACTGCAGCGAGGAGGAAGGTTCGTCTTTAATGACCTGTCGAGCCTCTGCTCTGTAGCTCCTGCTCCCTGCGGTCCAGCTCGGCAGCTTTTCTCTCCAGCTCCTCCTGCTGCCTCAGCAGGTTGGCCTGAGCTGCTGCGGCAGACGCCTGGAATACAAAATGAATAAATAAATAAATGCACAAAAACACTCGACTCCACAAACACGTTAGATGCACAGAAACCGCTCGTGGTGGCAGTTCCACTCAGTTGGTTTATGAACTTTACTGGCCATCCAACTGTGAATACATATTTAAGGCGACCCCTTCTGATGTTTGACTTGGCAAGTAAAATAAACTGAAGGACAGATGATTGGTGATGCTATTCATGAATATTTAGGAGATGAAACAAGAAACCTCGTTTCAATATACTGTGAAGTCAGATGATGTCTGTGTGGCCACCAAACAGTCAATCTGAGGAGACAGTGCTCTGGGAAGGAGCGGATGCTTTGCTCTTTAGCCACATACAGATATAACACATGCTGACTCCACAAGCCTAAAATAAACAAGGAGGTGAGTCGTTTGGCTCTCTTATGTTCGAAGGTTAAACTGTGTCAAAATCAGATTTGTATAGATAGAAACAGCAGGTAGAATGAACTGTAAACGTCTCATTGTTGTATGTTGTCTCATTCATAATTTACCATCTTTATTAACCCATTTAGGCCTAAAACACCTGGAAAAGAATGCCTGTAAAACCTATGGGCAATTTCAGAAAGACCCCCTAAAACCTGAAGTTTTTCTGGAAATTCAGCAATTGTGTCAACGCCTACTAAATGATTGATTTCTCAGCCTCTGTAGCAGATATAAAGCAAAATTCGAAAAGTATTTGAGAGCTTACACCTGTGGCTTTCTTTGGAAATTGAGTTTATTTACATACACCTTCACGAAAATGTAAAAAGTAAAGTGCAGGAACAGAGCTATTTTCAATTAGAAAACAGTAATAAAATAAAATAAAATTTCATTTTATATTTAAATTATTTATTTATCTATTTATCTATTTATTTTATCTCCAGTAATCTCTTCGTACTGGCAGTACAAGGAGCCCATACACATTCCAATAAACGTTTTCATCTCTGGCACAGTTACGTGTGACCACCTTGCCATCTTTGCTCGAGCTGGAGTCTGAAGTACCTGGTCACTGTATCTATTAGTCTCTGAAACGAGATGCGCCCAAAGCTCCTCAGTAAAAATATGATTAAATGCCTGCAACGGTGTGGCATCTGCAGGTAAATCGACTTTCACCCCTGGTGTGCGGTTGAAACCTCTCCGTCGATTACGGTGGTAATTGTCAGTCTTCCACTCACATTCAAACCCTTCAAAATCATCCTTGTCGTTATCGTCATCCTCAAACATATGTGCTAGCCATAAATCTCTATCAATTGGGTCAGCACGTTCATCAGCATCATCAAAGCCAAGAAACTCCTTAAAATCGCAACAGTCTGAAATGTCTTCCCACTGAAAGTCCTCCATGCTTGTTCGATGTAACTTAACTTTAAAACAATGACACGAGGAACATGACGACACTCTCACGTGTCTATTATAATGCATTTAATTGGCGCAGAGGTCAATAATTGGTGCAAAACAACCTTATACATGAAAAAAGACGTGTACACTTTCCCGGCCTTAAAGGTAGAATAACGCAACAGCGCCCCCGGCTTTAAAGGTAGAAATGCGGCAATGCTTTCCCGGCCTCAGTGGGTTAAGCATGTGTGACGAAGGCCATTGTCTTCTATGTTTATTTTGTGAAAAACTGAAGCTACACCAGCTGCATACAACACTGACAGAGTGTTAATGAAATGTACAGAGACGGCACATGAATAGGAACAGGATACGGGGAAGTAAGCCACCTCAGTCAAATTAGACCGCAGCTTATTGGTAAGTTTGGCAGAGAGGGTTTGTGTTCTCACCTTTGGACCGGGCTCTGTCGATGGCTGTAACACGGCCGGCTGGTAAGGAGCGGTGGAGGCTGGGGTGGTCTGAGTAGCCAGACCATCCTGACATGACAATAAAGGACAAAAAAGATTCAAACGCAATGACGAAACAAGATGACCAATAAAGGGCAAATAAGAAAAGAAAAGGAGAATGAGATGAGCGATAAAAAGACAGGGCGAAAGTTCACACAGCTGACAACGAGCAGGATGCAGAACAAACAAAAATCTGGAAGAAAAGGGAGCAGGAAGAGGCTGAGACAATGAAGCTAATAAAAAGCTGGCCACTGAGAAAAGGAGCAGTGGAAAAAACAGAGAAAATTTGAATAAAACACAAAACAGTGCTTTGGGTTTTATTAGAAAAGATGAAAAAGAAAAAAATGTGCTCATTTAGAAATATGAGGATGTCAAAAAGTTTAAATAAAGAGCCTGTTGGTGACAGGCCAGGAACACATCTGAGTATATTAACTCTTTCGGTGCCATTTAAAAAAAAACGTTGACTGCCAAAGACGTCAATTGTGTTTTTTAACGGAGCGGGCTGGGGGACAATCTAGCGGAGTTTGTCACTAAATCTTAGGCTTGTAAACACTAAACAGAGAATATACTGGCAAAATTACCCGCAAGGTGGCAGCAGTGGCACTTTGCACAAAAAAAAAAGCTTGTTTTCTCTGTTTTTTTGGTCAAACAGCTGTTTTTGGTGAAACCAACCTATGTTCTACTGTCTATTACTAAAGGACTGAAAATGGTAGAAACAAACTTTTTTTTCCTGATGAAAGAAGAGAGTCTACTCTTTCTTTTGGTAATTTCGGTGTTTACATAGTCATAAGACACACTTTTCTGTGGGTCTTGGAAAATCAGTCAAAATACTGTAAAACACTTGGCAGTATGGGTGTCTGTGCACTGAAAATGGCTGGCAGCCAATGAGTTAAGAGCGTCCAAAGATGAGCAACCAGAGTCTTTCACAAAATACCTCGGATCGTCTTTAGGATATAACATCACTACAATGTTATAGTGGAAAACACTGCATGTGTCCAGAAACATCTCTGGAAACCATTGTTGAGAAATACAGTTTGTTACAGAAAGTTCAAACTTTCCCAAACAAAGAAAAATATATTTTCATGCCTGGAGTTTATTCATGGTCATCTGTAGCAAACTATATAACTATTAATTTATCTAACAAATCAAAATGTATATTATCTTTTTAAACCATGGATCATCATTCCTGAGTTTGCAAACATCCGGACTCCATTATGCTGAAAGGTGTATGTTTTTTCATCGTGTATTTCATTCATCATTAGACACAGGGTGTAAGTACATGTTTTCCATCATTTGACATCGACTGTGCTGTTTTTATGACATTTTACAGTGTCCCAACCACTTTAGGAACAGCTGTGTAACAGCGGAAGAACCCAGAATCTGAAAATCAAACAGGAAAGGTTTCAGGTGACTTACATTTGACTGGGGGAAAGGGTTGTACTGGTCAACTGGTTCAATGCTGGAGTTGGTCACCTGAGTGACAGACGGATCCTGAAAAATAAGAAAATGTGTTGCTTGTTATCAACTCATTGCACAACAACAACAAACATATCAAGGTAGGTTGCTTTAACTGAGACTGAGCAACCACATGAACAGACAGAAAAGGAATCTGATCGTGAAGCCGACTGCCGTTTCTTCTTGGAAAAGATTAGTTAAGACTTACAATTCAGTACTTAATGTCAAACTATTGCAGCATAACCTCTGAAGGTCCCAATGAATAATTACCTGAGAAAGCCACTGCTAATCATTAAATGACTTCAGTGGGTTCTGTTTCACAAGATCTCAAAGTTACTTTCAAAGCTTTGACACGGAAGTATCTCAACAGAATTCCTGATACTGTACATCTAAAGAATTTCCAGGGTTAAATTAAAGTCTTCCAACAAGCTAAAAATATAAATAAACAAATCAAACTTATTGCCATGTTATTTGCTAATGTTATATGGTTAGAACAACGTAACAAGATGAGCTATTTAGCGTGATGTGACACAGAAAAAAACAAAAAAACTCAATTTCTAACCAGAGAAAGCAGAAAACCAGATTGAAAGAAACAACATTACAAATAAAACAGGAAAGCAGGTCAAAGAAATGCATGCCTGCTTGGTCATCCTCTGTTCTTTAGTTGAGACGGCTGCATTCCAAATGTTATGGAATCATGAGTAAGAAGATGCAGTACGTGTGTTTTAGAGGCATTTAGTGGTCAAAGTGGCTTTCCTCTCGTTTCTGTCATAACAAGTGTGGCTCTATTGTAAAAAGCAGTGAAGATCTGAATGATTTAAAAAGAAAAGTGTGTGTAACTGCGTTTACTCTTATTACCAAGCCTGCTGTTCATATTTGCTGTGCCAAAGACGAGACAGGATATGACTTCGGCTAGGACCCAGATTATAGCATGTTTAATGTGGAAAGCCAAGACCACTTAGTAATTTAATGAAAGGAGACAAAAGTTAAAGAGCGACTTCCTCTTCTCCTGCAGTGACATAAATGGGACTTAATATTTCCTTTATGTGGCAGGTCACTCTATTAAGACGACATAACAAACACAAAAGCCTCAACAGTTTAATGAGATACAAACATTGTGGCACGGACGAGGACGCCTGCAGCTGGTTGCTGGTTAACATAAAAACGTGTACAGCAGTATCAGCAGCATGGTAGTTAGACATAAGGAGCAGTTACACTTCTTTTACGATCTATTTCCATAGCAACAACAACAAGAAAAAGAAAACATTAAAAATATCTATTATAAAAAACTGGGTCGAAGAAGAAAATGATAACGGTCAAATAACAAAACATTGAATTTTTCAAATATCCATTATTTTGATTTAAAATATACTTTGTGATGCTTGTAGGGCTATGCTGGCCTAAACATACATGGGCTTTTCTTTTAATGTTGGAGAGACAGAATGTTACGGTGCTCCATGTGTCTTCTATGCAGAATAGATCCTGAATATTACAGGACTTTTATTTGATCTGTAAGCAATAAAGAAAAAATCTAAACAACCAGCGATCATATGACATAAAAGTGTCAGAACTTCTTCTATTATGTAGGACAAATCAATTTCTCCTCCTTTAAAATGGGGGCGGAAAAGGTATCTCACATGATAACCCAACAAGTCACTCACTGGCCATGTGATTGCAAAAGCATGAGCTCACAATCATCTGCTCTTGACACACCTGTAAATATTCCCAGCAGGAAAGACAGGAGTGTTTGACTACTCCCATTCTTTAATAATTGGTAATACAAGTCTAGGTGGGGGGGCAAACTAACTACTACAATTTTAAAAAGACTAATATGAACTTTCATGTTGTTTGAAAGTGAACCCTTCGCTGCGTGTGGAGCAAAGCCTATTATATGCAAAACATGCTTACCAGAAAAGCTATTCTGTTGGGCCCCACCAGTGAGACTGCTTGTATCTTTTTACTACACAGCTCAGACAGCAGAGATCGATGAAGATGACAACAACCATCCTCTTTTAAATAAGGATTAAGCTGGCACACGCCAACACAAGTGGGTACTATCCTCAAAGCAATCAGCAAAGTGTTGAGTGTGGGGACACAAAAGCAACTTCCCACTGATAATTGTGTAAAGTTCATTCTGAAAAGAATAGATTCTAACATACAGGCAAGTAAAACTTGATTGGAGGTCAAGCCAGCATATATCTTGACCTAAACATCTCTGTACCAGGAAACAGGACTTGCTCTTATGACTGCTCTTTGCTTAGGTGTGGCTGTTGTTCCCATGTCATAACTTCAGGTGGATATTACTACGCTTCAGTTGCAGACGAGTGAAGCGGGGAAGAAGGCACCACATGTTCAACTTTTAGGTATCAAAGTGTGGACATTTGCAATCTAAATCTTCAATGTCACTTTTTCAGGATAGCAACACTATACCTTGCAGGCTTGTCTGAATAAGTGCATTGCAGCTTCGTCAGGCAGTGATCTGCACTTTACGGCCACTTCCACACCCATCATCGTGGCTATTGTGCACCTGATATCACAATGCGTCACACAGTACTCCTGTGGAAGTGACTGCTATGTGACATCACAGAACAGCTATAACATATTTTTTATGACGGAATAGGATGTGAAAAATTCAACATTTCAGATGTTACATAGATGGTGACGCGTGGCTGCCTATTAGCACTGAATTTCTTGTTTAATCCCGGTGTCTCCTCAGTGTTCCACAATCCTTTATATTTTTGACATGGCTAAACCTGATTTAAAAAAATAAAATAAATAATAATAACAGAACATCTGTTTGGCAGCTATGAACAGGAAATAACAAACACACGGATTATTGTGCTACAACTTACAGTATATCTTATCTTGTCCAGCATAAGAATGTTTATTTAGGTTGCTCAGCAGGACAAGTCCCAGATCATTAACTCTGTTAATGGCGTCAATCATATTTCACTGTGTGCTCCTTCCTACGTTTTTGAGACAGATCCCTCTGACCAAATTTCTTTGTTCACAGTTCTATTACGCTTTATTTATTATAAGTTTAGCCTACAAATTTTCAACTGTATATACTCTTTAACTACATCATCAGGATGGAAAGATAAGATGTCAGACAACTTCATTACATCCAAAAAAAACATAGGTCAATATGTCTATGATTTGACAGGTACTGAGTAAATACTGAAGATTCAGATTCACAACAGTTTTATTAGAAAATGGTGAAACGATTGTACCTCTGAATGTTTAAATGTGCAAACTTTTGTTTAAGTGTGTTTGTGTGTTAAAGCCATGGAGAAATTGAATTTCAAAGACTTTGTGGAGATGTACAATTACATCACCAGAGTACCCTTTGAGTGACCCACGTTAACTTGTAGGGAATGGTAAAACTCATCAAAACTCATCAAATCATCAAATTTATATTAACAAGAAAAGTTAGATTAAAATTGGATTAATAATTTAATCTCTGCTACATTTTGAACCACAAATATGCTTTAAACAGTTTGAAGTGCAGAGAAACATTTGTCTCCAAGTCAGTCACTATTATCAACAAATAAGTTAAAAGTCTTCCTTATAATCGTGTTACCAGCAAGCACAGCAGGTCATCTGTATGTATGATTATAAATGATCTCCTTGCAGTTAATTTTTACACAAACTCAGTGAAACTGTAGACACTGCCATCTAGTGAATAAACTTTTAGGCTATATCTGTCAGAAAATCATTTCAAAGAACCAATGAGCAGTAACAATGTAAATTATATCACGGTACTCCAAAATTATTATTTCTTGAAAAAAAAAAGAAGAAAAAAAACACGTCGACAATACATAAAAAATAAACACCTGCTGTACCTCTCCTCAAATAATGAAAAGATAGAAACGGTTTGACACACATTCCTAGTTGGCTACAGCTTAACTTCCTGAAACTTAACTCTCAGAATAAACCACCCTCTTTGTCAACAAAGCTCGTTGATTGGTTAAAGAACTGTCAATCAATTCCATTTACCAAATGGCTTTCAAGAGCGGAAAAATTGGTCCCGCCCTGAAATCCACCAACAAGTTTCCTAGCGTGTTGGCTACCTTTGATAATGATATGTCAGCAGCCAGCCTCGACAGTTCCTGAGCAGAAACTCGATAAAACATTAAACTACACTTACGTTAAAGGGGTTGTCACTGACAGGTTGTGCGAACGGGTTGTTGTCAAAATCCGACATTTTGAAACGGCGCCGAGGTGTTTTATGCTCTCTAAAAGTTCACTCAACAACAAACTCTTCTCTGTCCGCTCACCCGCCTGCTCTGCCTACTTCCTCCAATAAAGTTGACAGCGCATGCGCCCTGAGATAGTTGGACAATGACGTATACGTCAATTGTCACGTAGTAGAAACGCGCCACCTGCACACCTCACATTCAACGCTTTGAAAACAACAAAATCAGTTTAACAAATGCATTATCAGCACCAAAGTAGGAGAGAGTATTTTGAAATGGTACAGTTAATTTATACCACAAATACTATCACAAGTTCATGTTCCTTTTAATGCATTTTTTTCCTACTAATTTACTTTAATTTGATACGCTGTGAGGGATGCTATATGACAGATAATTATTCATCAGTTTTATTTTATATGGAAACTTTTATATTCAATATTATTATTATATGACCAAAGAAAATATGATCATGGCCAAAGAAAACCCAATATTTACGTGTTCATGAATGTGATCAGACTTATCCCTGAAACAATAACTAAATAATCAGACACCCTTCAAGGACAATGATAATCTGCTACGGTTTAAATTGTTTAGCTGAAAAATAAATTTACTCTAATCTGCTTTAGTTTAGCCATACTGGTTTCATTATATTTCTTTGAACCATATAAAGCTTTGTTCCTCAGCATTTCTATGGCATCTATCTACATAGATAGATTTAGGTTAGCATAATAAAAGAGTCTTATTAAAGTGTTGGGCTACCACGTATAGCATAAGATGATATTAAAATAATTTTGATACTCATTATGTTTGATGATGGTACAAGTATACAAGAGTGGATTATGTAAATTATACACAAGTCTAGAAAGTAGTGAAATTATTATGAAACCCCCCCACACACATACATTTCTGTATTGCAGTGCCTATGGTTTTCAGTCAATCTTCAAATTGCAGTCATTCAACTAACTGTGTGTAAATCGTCAAAACAAGGACAGTCTGAGCTAGAGTTGATCAGTGAAGGTGAACTGAGCTGCCTCATCATAATGTGATGCACAGGATGTGGCCATGACTGATGGCTTTCCAGCAAGCACAGGCAATGAGACGAACGTTGTTATAATATTGTCTGGGGGTATCTGACCATTTATCGATGTTTTCCATGTGGGAAACCATGTGGGTAATAAGTGGACTGAATAATGGCTCCCTTATGAAATTGTCGACTTGCTCCAAATTGGGCCCGTCTCAGTTGCCACAGTGTTTATGTTCAGGTCCACAGGTACTGGATGGGCACTGGCTCAATGGGTTCAGAATGGGCATCATAGCTGGGACTGATTTGGGCCGACCAAAAGGCATTCCAAAGAGTTAGAATAAAGATGTGAAATCTTTGTAAAGTGTTTGCAGCATAACAAGTCTGTCACTCAGGAGGCAGAAAGTAAAGAGGAAAAAGTCTGAGAAAACAGGACTGATAATGGTAGAAACCTGTATTACAAATCAGGGGAATAGAGTCTTGAATATGAGCACGGCAAGGCTGTATTGGGTCTACAATAAGTCTTGTGCCCTGCTGCTTGGAATTACACTGATCTCACTGATTCCTTTTGTATTACAGAAGTCTGTCCACTTGAATTGCAGTAGCGCTTTCAAAAGAGAATGGGATTCAGCTGCAGCCTGTATCCTGTTTCCTTTGTACATGCTGCCGCTAGGGTCAGTCATAGCCAAACATAATCTGATGTATACATCTATTTGACTGTGAGACCCAGTGAAAGTGTGATATTTTTACTTGTTTTTACTTTCTTTGATATGTTTTCTATTTTATGCTTTTATTTTTATTTTTTATTCCTGTTTTATCTTCACTGTAAAGCACTTAGGTCACCTTTTGGATGTTGTAAAGCGCTATATAAAAAAAATGTTGATTTATTTGTATTTGATATTCAGCGCTGCTAAATAAAAGTTATTTTCAGCTTAAAGTTATTTTCTGATTATTTATGTATCAATTTGTATCATTTGTGCGTAAAAATGAACCAACAACCAGGATAATTTATCTGCATTTCGTAAAAACATATCAGGTAAAAAAAAAATGCGACGAAGCCGTTCGCGTAGTTGTGACGTCACCAACCGTCCAACAGTCAACGTTGCAGCCATGGAGGAAGTGAGAGGTGAGTGTGATCTCCTCATTCATAGCTTCTTCAAATCATCCGTTTCACGGGCATACACTAGCTGTTGCTGCAGCCGTTTATTTGAAATAAATACACATGTTGTGGGTCACCAGTATGACGAAACCCAACCCAAAGCCCACCGTTATTCAGCGTCGACTTCGCTGTTTCAGCCGGCGTTTTGTTTGTGCAGCCGAATTTAGCTTGTTAAAGCTGCTCTGTTAGCACTCCCGAGCGAAAAATACATAACTAAATAACGGGTAGCTGGGCTTTTTGATTGCGTGTAAAACTTTTACAGGCGTTTATTACATTTTAGTGTGAAGAACAAGCAAAGCGTCGCTGGTTTAAAACGTGCTTACTGTGTGAGTTTCTGTCAGTGCACGTTGCATCGTCAGCTGGTCGCAAAATAATGTATCCCCAGCGGAATCAGCGTCCTTCTTTCATTGTTTTAGCAGGAGAGCATCTTTCTCATGTAGGTTATCGATTTCTATTAAAATATGGAGTACAGTCCATACTGTAATAACACTGACAGAGCTAAAATGTTGCGTATTATTAGTCTGGTCTGATGCACTGTAGTACTGTAAGCAAGTAGCCTATGTGTGCACCTGCTGTAGGAGGACCGGAAGGACTGTTTTGTCTGGCCTGTGGAGTAAAGAATATTGAATAGAGTTTTGTATTCTTTAAATGACATATCCTCTAGTGTTTCCACTGACCTGTGCTGTGCAAAATTATGCGTGGGGGAAGGTTGGACTGAAGAGTGAGGTGGCCAAACTGGTGGTTGGTGGAGACCCCCTTGCTGTCATAGAGGACAATAAACCCTATGCAGAGGTAAGCTCCAGAGATCTATCTGTTTAAGGTGACTATCAGAGAGGTGAAAAAAACTGTATTAGGAACAGAAAAACTTACTAATGTCACTAAGTTTTGTGGAAGCATGCTGTCTTGCTGAAGAGCTCTACTTAATTTTGTAAACGCATGAGCAGGGGTACAAATTGGTTTTCATGCCATTTTGAGTGCTGTCAATGAAGATTTGGCTTTAGATTGTATGACACCCATGCAGCCTGACTGCAGAAACTACAATGGCTCAGCAGATGTTTAGATATCACCTCTGGGACCGTACCAGTCACAAGATTTTTGCTTAAGATTCATTCATACTTATTGTAAATGTTTATTTTAATTTAATGTGTCGACAGTTTTGCTGTGATGGTTTTGCAACTAAAATCGCGATGCCAGTTTCAGCAGAAGATCAACAAAACGCAGTCATTTAAATCCAGAAATGAATATTTAATATTTGCCTCACGATAGACAATTGGAGCTTTCATTAAATGATGGAAGCAAGAGGAGAGCAAACATGGGTCAATAACAAAGAAAGATACCGGTAGATGGATGTGATGTTTGCTTTGGTTGACTCCAGCGTGTTTTAATGCAGCTATTCTAAAAATAATGCAAAAAAGATCATTTACAGGTAAAATATTCCCCGATTGGGATATTTAAAAAAAAATATGAGAAGTACGATAGGCCGAATCACTTCATATTAGAAGAATAGATGCAGTTTTGAAATTAAATACCATTCCTTTAAAATCCAGATGATTGTTGCTGAATTGTTTTATTCAGCCTTGGTGGAGCTAAACAATCTCACCCTGCTCGTGGATATAGATGTGCTGTTGTTCCCCAGCGTGTTGGTAGAGGGGCTGGCTTTCTCCGTGGCCTTCAGAAGTCTTTATTTAGCCACAGCTGCTCTGCGGGGTTTGTCATGAAGTTCATTACTTCAGGCTCCGACTGCGGTGACATTCTGCAGGGCCCCGGCGTTGTTGCTGATCACGTTCATCTTCGTGGTTATCGACAAGCGGTGGTAAATTGTAGCTAAAATGTTTAGCATGTCTGATGATGAAGTGTTTTTGCCTGTTTGTACCATGGAAGTTTAGGGAGGATTGTTATCTCTTTTTCCAACGCACTTGGCTTCATTCCATTTTAGTGTAATAGGAAGGAACTAAATGACATGAAAGAGTTTGAAATGTCACATGATGTGGCTCAATGAAAGGTTAAAATAACTGTAATGCACTGAAATTATGCCAAATTTAACACTGAGGTGGTCACTGTTTATCCGTCAAATCCGTCTCCTTTAGTGACCGTGTCCTTCATTTCCTTCAAGATATTAGGAGGAACCCTTTTTTTAAGCTCTCATCTTGCTGAATATAAATAATTTTGAACTGTAGGATTAGATAAACATAATGATAAGCCTTTGTCTCGGATAACCTCGGCACCAGTAGGTGTCTCTTTAGAAGAATTAGGATGCTTATTGGCATTTTATATTCTAAAATAAAATGTATAATCATTTGTAGTTCTGACATGGTCACCTTCCACGTACAAATCCACTCCTGTAACCTTTGTGTCTCCTCCTGCTCACGCCAACTAACAACATGTGCTTTCACCTGAACGCACTGCTGTTTGTTCCAGCTGTGGATGGGTGCCCACCCTAAAGGGGATGCCCAGATTAAAGACAACAGGATCGCACAGACCACCCTGGGCCAGTGGATCGCCCACTATCCCGCCTGCCTGGGCTCCAAGGTGAAAGACGCCTTCCAAGGCCAGCTGCCTTTCCTCTTCAAAGTGCTTTCTGTCAACACAGCTTTGTCCATACAGGCCCACCCCAACAAGGTGAGCGCACAAACACACGTACATGCGGTTTTCAAAGTCTGTTGGCTTCTTATTCTGAATTTAGTAATGTTTAACAGATTTTTTTTTTTTTTTTACCAATCCAAACAATATGCTGAAAAGGCCGTCACGCCACACTGAGTTCTATGTTTGAACAGAACTGATTAAAATACAGAGCAGAGAGATTTCAAAATAAGGTCGGCTACACTTGTGCAATATAATCAATCCATCACTATAACTTGTATGAATGCTGTGACATAGCATTTTAAGATTGAAGGAATCAGTCCCATCATCCTGGGAGTTGGGATAACTTTTCAGGGTTGACAGAGTGGAACAAAGTTTATCCAAATACTGAATGAGTCATTTATAGTAGCATTTAAGTTTTAAAGCATTAATGTTTTGTTTTTTTGTTTTTTTCATTGGAACAAAATTTCTGATTATGTAATTTTAAAGAACACAGATGACTTTTTATGGGTTAGATTTAAGCCTAAAGAAAGACTGATAGATCAGAACAGATCTGAATATTATTCATTTCAGTTTAAACACTCCACCTCTATGTGAAGTGAACAGAGGTTATTCCACATGCTGTCTGCTCTCCCTTTATTAACTTTCCTCCTATTCTGTCTTTTTTTTGGGGGGGGGGCTGGGTTTAGGAATTAGCTGCTAGTCTCCATGCTCAGTTTCCAGAACACTATCCAGACAACAACCACAAACCAGAGATGGCAATCGCTCTCACCCCTTTCCAGGGCCTGTGTGGCTTCAGACCCGTGGAGGAGATCCTGAGGTTTCTCAAATGTAAGGCTCTGTTTACATTAATTCATTTCACCATTTCTTTGCGTCGGCGTCTTGCAAACTATTTACATTTACACTGAAACGGGGATCGGCTGATTCGCTAGTCACATGACTAATCAGCCATCACATCACATGATCGCCCTTGCATCTGGAGCATGAGCAACTGCTTTATATTAACAGATTTATCAGGGCTGCTCTGGACATTCGAAAGTTCTCGCGCCATTCTTCGGCGACAACAACTTGGTCCACGAAATTGTCCCACCATGCGCTGCTTCTTCCCGGTCTAACCCAAAAGCGGCGCTCCATGTACGGCTTGCGTTGCTGCAGTGGCTGGGTTCTCATTATAAAAGCCGAGTAGCTAGAGCTCAGCACTGCGGATCCACGTTTTTTACCGTTTATAACTGCTAAAATCAGCATCGTATGCGAATGCTTACGTGGGCTCCGGCGTCTTTGAATCCTTCCACCTATGAAGTCGTATTCCAGTATTTTAATGTAAATGGACAGTGCATCCGCGATAGAAACGATATAGAAACAGATTAGTATAAATGGCACCTGAGTTCCAAACTTCTGCAGTGTCATCAGATGATTGCAGGCAGGATTCTGGGACTTTTTGTGTCAAAGCCGCACATATGCGCTGTCGACTGAAGGCTAAATTCTTCTCAGGCTAAATCCATACCTCTTGTATTTGTGCGTGTGTATCTGACAGCGGTCCCAGAGTTTCACGCTTTGGTGGGCGACGAAGCTGCAGAGGAGCTGCGGTGCAGCGTGGGAGATGAGGTCCGCACGAGCCGGGCGCTCAAGAGGTGCTTCTCCAGGATGATGAGCTGCGCGAAGAAGGTGTTCGTGGACGAGCTCAACGAGCTGGTTAAAAGAGTGACTGAAGAGGGTGAGAGGGCTGATCATCAAAACTCCCAACTTTTTTTTTTTTTTTTTTTTTTTTTAACCCTAATCCCTGATAGGGGACATTTTTGTCCTCTTGGGGTGTACTTTCTCCTCTAATTTCACACTGGAATAGTGATACTCATCATATTTGGTCCAGTTGTGCATTTTTGACTATTTTTTTTCAAATTTTAAAACACACATCATATACAATGCAATTTTTCATTGTGTAGAAAAAAAATTTCTTAATTTCTGAAAAGGGACATAATTGAAAACTTGATAGTTATGATCAGAACTGAAGTGGAATAAAAGATTTAAAAATATTAATATATGATGTTTTTAGGTCATTTTAAAAGGGGACAAAAATGTCCCTTTTCAGAAATGAAGACATGGCAAAAAAAAATTGAATCCCTAACAATCAATGTTGTTGCTGATCATTAACATATCCCAGACCATAATTATCCCCGCTCAACAATTCCACTTTGCATTCTATATATTGAAAATATAGCAGTTTTTGTGGGGGTTTTTTTGTTTGTTTTTTTACAGAAATTGGCGTTTATATCATATAAACCATTATTTAAAGGGTTAAATTTTTGAAAATAATTTAAATTTGGTAGTTATGATCAGAACTGAAGTGGAATAAAAAATCTATGGGAAAAAAAGCGGAAAAAAATATTAACATATGTTTTTAAGTTGTTTTGAAAGGGGACAAAAATAAAAATGTCCCCTTTCAGAAATTAAGTTGTGTTTTAAATCAGGTATGAGGGTTAAAGTTAATAAGTGTGTTTTAAATTGTCTGTGCATGCCTGCCCAGTAGTGCTATTCTTTGTTACTACCACCAGGAGGCAGCAAAGTCGTCATTTATCCTGTAACAGTAAAAAATGGGGAGTTTTAGAACACATGTAGAAAAGCACTGGTGGTTAGTTGTTCCACTTTCCATGAATGTGTCTGACGTGTGCAGGTGCTGCAGGGAAGGACACGTCGAGCAGCCACGGTGACCTGTTGCTCCGCCTCCACTCCCAGTACCCCGGAGACATTGGCTGCTTCTCCATATACTTCCTCAACTACATAGACCTGGAACCAGGCCAGGCCATGTTCCTGGGAGCCAACGAGCCTCATGCTTACCTTTATGGAGGTCAGTAGGTCATTTTCACGGACAACTATGATATGTATAACAACCTCCGTAACAATGGAGCATTTTTGTCTCAGTTTATCTGTTGGTCTTAAAGAAGAACAGGGAAAAAAAGGAAACCCACTGATTTAAAAACAAAATGTTTACAGCGAATATTGCTGAAATGAAGCAATTTTACTGCATCGCATCCCAGGGGCAAAACGCCCTCTGCGAGCTCAGCGTTCTGTGGACAGAGATGGATAGCAGTGTCTTTGCTTACAGCTGCCTAAGCACATCAGAATCCAGTGCAGCTAAGAGATATGTCGTTGTCTGGCAAAATAGCACTCTATCCACTTACTCATCCCAGAGTTGAGCTTAAGTTCACAACCACTGTCCAAAAGAATTCTGGGAAATCACTAATTGTAAAAACATAAATCAAGTGGAAGTGAAGAATTGGCTCCTGGGAAAAGCCTTTAAAATCACAGGTTGATTGTATCCCAACAGTTTAAGACCATCTCAGAATTGATTTTTCCATTTTAAAGGGGAGTCGGCCGCCATCTCTGCTTATTTAAAACTGACTCGTCTTCTCTCTACGTTCATCCATCCAGACTGTATCGAGTGTATGGCCTGCTCAGACAACACCGTCAGGGCTGGACTGACACGGAAATACATCGATGTTAACACGTTGTGCGAGATGTTGAGCTACAACCCAGCGCCTGTCTCTTCCAAAATCTTCCCGTGTGTCCAAGATCCCTCAGACCCCTTCGTAGCCCTGTACGACCCCCCAGTATCAGACTTTACCGTCTTGAAGATTCAGGTAGGAACCAATCCAGATCTTGATGCTCAGGCCACATTGGGAGGGATCTATGACTACATTCTTTTTATAGCATTACAGAGTAAAAGAACAGGATGCATACAGTCTATGGAGCATTTCTGTCTTCCATTTACATTTGAATCAAAATGAAAATGGAAAAAAAAAAGCTTACAACACATTTGCTGCTTGTTGTTGCCAACAGCTGGCAGTATGAGACATAGCCTTGGCATGAATTTGCAGATAGAGCGGGGAAGTCGGATCACGTCACAAGTGGTCTGTCGAAACGCGTGCAGATGCATTTTAATGCCTAATGTAAAGGGATGTAAGCAGAACGAGATTTGATCACTTAAAAACACCTGCTAATAACGGGTGTAAACAGGGTGTTTGTCTATTCAAAGAGGTGCTTCCACTGTGGTTACCAGTGATGCTGTGCGGTGCCTGTACATAACCTACTCTACTGTTCACTACTCTACTGTTTTTTTTTTTAATGCAGCAGTATGACAGTAATGATAATGATTTCAATCCCAACAACATTTAACATTCCTAACAAGTACTTGCATTGCTCTAAATTCCTTGTTTTACTTTTACTCTGCCTTTAGAATACAAAATCTACAACGTAACGCTGACGCCACGGTTTCTTACTGCACTGTTGTTTTGGATAAAAGCATCCGCTCACTCAATGTAGATCAAAACTGTGACTTGGTAATCACAGTGGCATTAATTTCTGTGGTAATGCAAGTGGGATTTTTTTTTTTTTTTAAAGAAATTCTCAGCCATCATTACCTGTGAGAAAGGCCCGTCTGAACTCCTGCACTCATGTTATTGCTGGGACCTGAGCTTTTCATGCAACAAGCTGTTATTTCACTATTAACTGTCCCACCTGACCTAATTCGGGGAATATCAACATAAGCGTGCATAAATCCCCAGGCAGAGTCTGAATGTGCGTACTCCTGCTGAGGACTCTCCTGTCCCCCTGCAGGTCCCAGCCTCGGTGAAGGAGTACACCGTAGCTCCAGTTGACAGCGCCAGCATCCTCCTGGTCATCGAAGGCGACGCCACGGCAACCTGTCCTGCTGCTCTCTCTGACATCGCGGTGAAGCGGGGGGCCGTCCTGTTCGTCTCAGCCAATGAGAGTCTGTCCCTGCACATCACTTCGCCGTCAGGGATGACCCTGTTTCGAGCCTGCTGCCTCCTGTAGGTGTGAGGCGGCTTTGTGTGAAAGCTCAGGCTCCCTGTTTCGTTGTGGTTTAATGTAAGAAGATCCGCATTATGAATTAGGCCCAATTACTCTGTAGGAGCTAGCTTTCGAATGCAGTTTGTTGGTGTTTGACAGTGCCCGCTTTCCCCCTCAATCTCCAACTCCTCCTGTGGACCGCCGTGCCGCACCCAGCAGTGTTCATCTTAAAAATCCAGCAGTAGTCCCGTTCCGTCCCGTTAAGTATGAAAAGTTCAATCCTGTCCACAATGCTCAGAAGACTCAATCGTTTCAGGTTCCTGATAAATTAAAGATTAAGCTATTTATAATTTTTTGCCACAAGCCCATTTAGCTGCTTTTATGGAGCTTAGTCGAGTAGCTAAAGTTGACTCCCTTAAAATCGTGTTATGGGATTAAAAGCTCCAGAACAGTTTCCTCTGAAGTAAAAAGACTGAATGAACAGGGAAACAGGCTGCAATCTGTTAGCAGGTATTTTGCTGGGAGCTTTATGAGATTTGACCCTTTTACTCCAGATTTTTCAATAAGTTGTTCAAACAGCACCACAGGGGGGATGTGTGGCAGATACATTTACATCATCACAACCAAGCACATCTGTTTTAAGAACCAGCAGTTGTCTTCCCCTCAGGACCACTGGTGCAGTATCATCTCATTTTAACTTTAGCTTGAAAGAGTCAAATATGCATCATTCAGACTCATCCTGAGTGTAATACAGAGACGCCTGTGCATGTTTGATTTAGAGCAGTGACATTGCAGAGGGCCGTCGTCCCTGCCGTTGTAATGCTACGTGTCAGTTGTATTAAAGGTGATCCTACTGAGATTACAGTTTTGACCTTTAACAGTGCATGCTCACAGTCTGGAAACTTCTCATCAAAAAAAGGAGCAGACAGGAAGTGCCCCAACTCTTTCCGTCCCATGAAGCATGACCATATGGGGATCAGGAATGCCTATCGGTTTAAACTCCTTGTTGCGTCTGATTAAAGCTGCACTACCTTTGCTTGTTGCTTTGTTACACAATTAGTCCCAAACGCGTAAACACTTCCACTTCTTGTAAAGCCAAACAAGATGCTGCATGCATTTTCTATGGGGTTATTTGGAGGCAAATTTTTTGACTTTGTATGTTGTGTTTGTTTGTACCGATAAATCAGTCCGTGACATTACAAACTAAGGAAATCATGTCCTGAACAAAGCCGTAAAAGTTTGACTTGATCATTCTAACTTGGATGAATGGTGTGTTTTTCACACCATGATCTTTTATTGTGACCTACTTTCCAACATGTGGATACAGCGTTTACTAGATGAATTCATTGTTGTATAATGCTCCAGCCCACACAAATGAATTCAGTCTTATCTGGATGTGGGATTTCTTGTTGTAATACATTTTCTATGCTAACCTGAGTCAAACATTTAGGAATGAATGCTCGATCAAGACTGACTGCCGATGGAAATGTATTTCTCTGAATGAATGAAGCCTCGCTGCTTATTTAACTAACTTCATGAACATATGAGATGTCCGTTTATCACTAAACTTATTCTTTATTCGGTTGCACTTAACTTTTAGTTGTTTGTTGTTGCTAAAATTGCTGAAATATTAAGTATAAATTAGGACGTGAATAGTTTAAAGTGATCTAAAACCATGTACTCAAATCCATCTCTACTTCCTTAACGGTTTCTTTTTTTTTTTTCCAATTAACCTTCACAAGTCTTTGTTACTGATCGTCTAGTTTGATTCCTTCACATTAAGGACTTTGCACAGTTATAGTTTGTTTTGAGATGCACAGAACGAAGGCCACTGATCGTTTTCCTTCACCCTTTTACGGGAACATGTCTCACGTTTAAGTGTTTTTTGAATGTGGTGACGCTGTAGCATGACACAGCAGAAAATATGTATGTAAACGTGGTTTAATAAATCCTTGTTATGTTACTCCACCCGTATCGTTTTGTCCCCACCATCTTTGTTGGGTAAGAAACTAAGCTTTCCCATCGCATCGTCCACACGAAGGCCAGAACTCCAGGTTTTTATGGTTTTAATGTTGTGGCAGAGCCGTTTGTAGTGGGGATACTGATCAACTGATTGGTGGAATCTGATGATTTTTAACTTGATCTGCCAACTTCATGCGCAAAGGTCTGAGAATTGTTTCCCCCCGTCAGTAAATGCACCACTCATGCATTAACAGACGCATACTGGCAAGGGATCCCTGTTTCGCACTGGATTTTAACAGTTTTTTTTTTTTTTCTTTCTCGCTGTTGTCCTGTTCTCTAATGCATTTTTGAATTTCAAAAAAAAAAATTGAGGCTCACTTTAAAAACACAAATGTCTTAAAATTATCCAACTTTAATATAACTTTCCTAAATGAATCACATCATTAAATTCATAAAGCTCACACTATATGTTCTCAAAATACAGTTAAGATTTTCTGTCTGCATCACTGCAGAGACTTAAGTGCTTTTCCCCCACCAACGGTGAACAATCCACCAACAGCTAAAAGAAAGAGAAACGTGTTGTGAAGTTGTTCTCAGCACACAACGCGCTTTAAAAGGGTGGTGTGGTCAGCCAGGCTGCTTTTTTTTTAAAAAATAAAAGCTGCCTTACAGCGTTTACTCAAAACTACAAATGTTATAATAATGGTTGACGCAAAAGCGTGTGAAGGTCTCCATCGCGCTCCTCTGTCAGGTTCACGGCCTGTCTGAAGTGCTCCCACAGGGGGCGCTGTCCCGGCAGTTTACAGGATACTTTAGTTGTGGCAGCTGCCACAGGTGGTTTGTTGTTCATACTGTCCAGAGTAAACTTGTGCCTTAGAACCACCTCCGGCGTAGGCTGAAGGAAACTGTACAGCGTCTGTAATGCCCGCACGTCCTCCAAAGCATTATGGGCCTTGTAGTTCACCCCCAGCAGCTCCCTGACCAGATTCTCCTGGCGGAAACTCTGCAGGCCACGGTCCTTCAGCATCTCCCGAGCCAGCGGTAGCGTGTCGACACAGCCCGAGAGCGAAGACTCGAACTCGGCTCTGAGGTCGAGCTCATCGAGCACGCGCGCCAGCACCGGACAGTCAAAGCGGCGAATGTTATGGCCGACGAGGAGGGGGCGTCCAAGCATTTGAAGGAAAGCGATGAAGGAGACCAGGACTTCTTTGAGGGAGTTTGTAAGAACGGGCTGCCGATGGAGGAACAGCCTCTGTCTGCTCACCTTGAAGCCCGTTACTTTAGCGGCTCCTCGCTGTATTCGACACCGAGGAATAACGTAGAGGTTTAGCGAGTGGCCTCCGCTCACCGCAGCCAGCTGGACGATCTCACAACTTTGACCTGCTCGAAGGAAGCAGACAGCAACGTGTCACTTCAAGGTGCTCTGAGGCATTTTTGACACGGTCGAAATATCAACTAATGTTCAAGACAATCTTCAAAGATTTACTTTTCCAAAAAAAAAAGTGATTAATAGGGAGATACAGAAGGTATACATCAAAATATTATTTTCTACATATAATCTATTAAGAAATGTGCTCATTTGCGGAGTTATGATCAGTTGAGGAAGGTCTTAACCAGACTAGGAAAGAGGTTCTGTTTCTAGCATCATGATAAAATACTCCTGATATAGAAAGTTTAGCTAATGCATTGAAATTATTTTTACTATTTCCATATGCGTGTGCAATGATGACTTGCTTGCTGCTGCTAGTTGCAAAGAAGAACAGCTTACACATAAAAGCTCACATGACACATGAAGTTATATCAAAAGGGGGATAACAAAAATCTCCTATCTGGCTGTGCTGCACCTTAAAGGTAAGTGGTGTCTTGCAGTTTGGGGGGTCTGCTAAAACTGGCTGCTGCTAAACAGGTGTGACACAATACAGAAGATAACATTCCTACCTCAGTTATTTGACTGAATTAAGTTGAAATGATAGAATCATATCAAAAAGGGGAATTGTTAAAATTGGTTTTGTTCTTAGACATTATGAATGAAATAGTCTCAGTACTTTTCCACGATGACCTAAAGTGATCCAGGAATGGGAAGACAAAACAATTAGCCTGGGAAAGCAGGTGCAGATTCTCACACACACACACACAGTTTGGCTGATCCAGAGAATATGACGAAGCATGTTGAACCTACTCATGTCCAATCATACTCGGTCGAGTGTGAGTCCAACCTATGAGGCTATAAATGCAAATGATACCCGGAAATCGAGGCTCAGTCTGACGGATTTCCTGCGGGAGCTCTGTTCCACTGAGCCCAGCGCTGATATGCTTGACGTGTGACTACCAATAAACAATTTATTTAAAGGAAAACGTCGGAAAATTTCAATTTTCCTATTTTCCCTGACACCTGTCCCCCAAAATCGATTTCTCACACTGTTTTACATTATTCAACCCATAACCTTGCGCTCCCAGATTTTTTCACTTCTGGCCATGGGCGCAGCCATGTTCAGCCACATCCGAGCATATTTCACGTCAGAAATGCAATTCTACTTGAGCAGCGGAAATAAAATTCTACTTGTGTGGCGGGAGTGTGCTCTAACAAAGTGTAGAGTGTAACTTGGAAATACACAATGATTGAATACTACCTGTATATAGTAGAATTAGAAATTATTTTTATTTCAACATGTATGTTCACATATATCTGTAGTGATAGTCTACAACTGCCTCGTCGGCGTGAAGGAAACCCTTGTAGGTCCCGTCCTGCGACTCATATTTATCCCTGATCGCCCACACCGCACAAGAGGGAATCACTCTTCGGAAGCGCTTCCCAAGTCTCCCATGGAGAAAGTAGGTCACCTGCCGGTAGGCCTGGAAACGGTACACAAGGTTGGGTATGGGGTCCGGAAACGCCTCACGGCTCGTGGATACAACCGGTGAGTCGTTAGCATTTGGCGGCGGTGTCGCGGCTGCTGCGACAGCCACTTGTCCATCCTTATTTTTAGCCTTATCCGACCATCTCGGCTGATGGCTATAAGCTAACATAACTTGGATCGAGAGGCTGATCATGATCTGACTCGGACTCAGGCGAAACTTCGCATTCTATCTCCGGGTCCGAGTCAGACCAAGACAGTTTCTAAGTGTCTTCCATTGCTGTAGAAAAAATGTTTGCATTTCTGACGTCATGTTGAGTGAACATGGCGGCGCTAGGGAGGGAGAGCCAGAGCGGTATAACTTGAATTTCAAACATTCGCGAATGTTACTCTCTCGGGCTGACAAATGTAAACAAGGTGAGAAATTGATTTTGGGGAACATGTACCAGGGAAAATAGTAAATTTGAAACTTTCCGGCGTTTTCCTTTAACTTGAGATTCCTCCGGCTTGTTCTTGAGCTGCCATTGAAAGAATCGATCTAACACATCACTCTACATTTTAAAACTGCATCGTCTACCATCTCAAAAACACCTAGTCAGTTTGTTTTTTGCCTCATTTCATCACCTCCATGAGGAGGTAAAGTTTACTGATTGGGTCTGACCTGTAGAGCCAGATCGTTGCAAGTTATTTATTTTTGGTCGTCATTGGCAAAGCCGGATTAACCATATGGGCAATTGGGCAATTGTCCAGGGGCCCTCGACCTCTAAAGGGCCCCAAGCAAAATATCTGATTATCTCTCGCTTATGGTAAACCGCCAGAGCCGTTACCCTCTTCCATTGGTCGGCCCGTTTGAGGCGGAGTCAAAGGTGACGCCAATCAACGGGTTGCGTGATGTCAAGCGTCTGTACACAATTAAAAAAATGCAAACATGGAGAAGCTAAGTGGGAGCGCTAAATGGAAATTAAAAAAGGACATCAGAAACACAGAAAATGGAATGTGCATACACCGAATAGGTAATTTCTTCACTTCAGTAACATATTGCACTATAACTTGATTGTCCTTGTCTTGTCTGTGGACTTCCTCTGTGACGTCTCTATCAGTTCAATACATTTGTGTTGGGAATATGTGTTCTTAAATAAATATCAGATGATTTGAAAGTAGTTGCTTATTCCTTTTTTTTTGTGAAAATGGAGGACACTTCCTTCCCTCTCCGTGTTGTGGGTCAATTTTTGCCATATTATACTGATGCTAATGTGTTTTGTTCTCCTAACATCACATGTGAGTGAGTGGCTTTGACAAGAGGACATAGTGGTGCATTTGTACATCTGTACATCAAAATGCACTTGATGACAGTATGTTATTTACTGTATATTACTGTAATTCATTCTGTATTTTGCCAGATTGTGGTGTTCCTGGGGTCGTGATCATGGGGCCCTTGACTATTGTTGCCCAGGGTACAGCGAAGTGTTAGTCTGGCCCTGGTCATTGGCAGTCTTTGCTTTAAAATAAAAAAGCATTCGGTTCGGTTTCAACTGGGAACTCCGAATCACCGACCTCCGTCCAGTAAAAGAATCAGAGGAAACGCCATCAGAGCTCGGATTCGTATACACTGACGTCAAACACCGATACATTTTACGCTATTTGCGAGACAAAAAAGGAGCTCACATAGAACGTATAAACTTTGGTTATTCTTCGTCCAATTAAAAAAATTCACAACATACGTTAAATGTCCGTACCCAGTCCAGTTGTTTCCAGGTCGAAGAAAACCTCCGGCTGCTTCGCCTTTTCAGCTTCGCCTGACTCTGGCTTTTGCATCACGCCACAAGCTCCATAAAAAATGACCTAAATGTTTCCTTACGTCTAAATCTTGACAGTAACACTCGGGTTTGGTTGAATCCACGAAACAAGGGCTGACTGCAGTCACCATCAGTGAATATTTAGCTGCATTTTACTAAAGCTTATTCGGTAAAAGTTAAGCCCAAGTTGGAACTCTCCCTCCATGTTTTTAAAACTACTACGTAGTAGGGTACGTGGACCGGAAATGTAAACATTTCAAAACAAAGGCCAAATGACGGGAGGGGACGAAACAATCAAAATAAAAGTTTAATTCGTGAATTTAGGGAAACTATAAGAAATCATTGTAAATATTTTTTTTTTAATTCAATCATTGTAAATATTTTAAAAAAAATGTTGAGCTACTTGACGAATTTGAATTCCCCCCATTGGGGGATAAATTAAGTAGCCTATTTTTCTATTCTATTCTATTCTATTCTAGAAACAATGAGGAGCACTAATTGACACTTGACAGATGGCAGCCACGGTCTTTTTGTGTTATTTTGTTTGTTAATAGTGTGTTCTGTCACAATACCGGGGGCTCTTTCACCAGAGAAGAGCTCAAGGACATCAGGGACTCAACCCCTGATGATTTACTCCCTACTTTGATCGCCTCATCTGCGGATTTATTGGACATTCAGGTCTCAGCTGCCCCCACCTGTGTACATGCAGTGAAACGCCGGAGGAGAGGGAAAAGGGCCGGTGCGCTCGTGCGCCTCCGCGGACTTTGCACACAGTTACCTGGAATATAGCTGAGTGAAGCTGACACCCCACCCACGCGAAAAATTCAAGCAAACAGATTGATCGGTTAGTGCTCCGTTTGTGCTGTTAAAATGTTCGTTTGCGGTGCTTTGGTTTCTGAGATATTAAAGATTATTTTTTAGGTCATCCAAAGGTCACCATCCCCCCATCTTGCTCGAAAATAAACCAGAGTAGGCTACTTTTTTAGTGCTTCTTATGCCGCCTTTATTTATGACGTGTATCATTTTCTTTCAGGCCATCACTGATGACTTAAATTGATGACGTCTGTGGTCTGCACTGGACATCAACGCCACAAAGCAAGCAGTTATTAATTCCATATTTTTCTTTTATCATGCAAGTTAAATTCTGTTTTATCTGCTGTTGTAAAATGTGTGCCTTCTTATATTGTTTAAACTTTATTCCTCAATAAAAATGATGAATTTTTGTTTTTCGTTTCATTTAAAAAAAAAAGTGCTTTAGATGGCAATGTCAACTAGCTTTCTCCACAGTAATTTAATATTATCCTCTCACAAATGGGGGGGGGGCACCTACTGCAGCCCACATACACCTTTCCCTAAATCTGACATGGTCTGCGACTGCTATGATGTACCTAATGTTTATAACTTTTAGCCTATAACTGTTCTACCTGTCATTACTTGAAAATGTTCTTTTCTAACTGTGGTTTTTTGAAGGTGGTCTTAATAATCCTATTCACATCGTTGACTTTTATTTTCGGCAGATTCTGCAACAAAAAGGTTAAAAAAAAAGCCATGGTTGATAAACTCCGGTATGCTGGACAAAACCGGAAGTGCACGGGATGTAGGTCATTGGTTAAAAGTTCATTTAACCAAGTAATTTACTTTTGTTTAAATACAATTTGAAATGCAGCGAGCTTTAAGTTCTAATGTCTGACATTGAATGTAAGGTGCTGTTTACACATACCCGGGTATTTTGATAAACGCATATTTTCTAACCTTCGTTTGCAAAAATAACTAGGTGCACACAGCCCCGTTTAAAAAAAAAAAACACGTCTACATTGACCCGCATAAAAACGCTATCAGGAGCTGTTAAATTACGCCAAGCCTGACAGTGGCAGTATTAGAACAATGAGAATTCCACACAAGCCAATCAGAAGCCTAATAGAGAACCGCTGACAGGAAGAACTTCCGGATCCTTTTCAAGAAGAAAATATGGCGCCAGGCTCATGTGTGTGGACTGATAGCGAGTAATACCCGGGTATGTGTAAACAGCACTTAAGTACTAGCCTGGAAAACCAGCGCCAACTGCTGGACGGCAAAATGTTTTGCCTGCGGTTGGGTCTGGCCTCGAACCACTTTTCATTTTGAAAATACTGCCCTGAATCTGGCAGATGGCAACTAAACCAATCACAACGCAGAGATGTGTTTTGAATCAACGCGGGCGGGGCAGAGGGTTCTGGTGCGGGGTTTTGAGGGAGTGACGACAGAACAGTGCGACGTTGGGCAGTGGAAGCGAACATAGACAGCGAAAGCACAACAAGAAAGATGGCGGCGGCAATGGAACAGCGCTCGTTTGATTCAGCCTTGGCATCAGTTTTGGAAGAGTCCCCTCCCACCAAAGCTTTCTGTCGCGCTTACTACGTCACAGTCAGTTGCGCTGATTGGTCAGAGCGTTGGCCTATAGGCACAGACACGGTTTGAAAGACAACGGGTTGTGCTCATCAACAATGTTCCGTTGTATCCATTGATCGGAGCCAGACTAAATTAGACATCCAATCCATTTAGGCTGGTTTATCAGGCTACTTAAGTACAGGTTTAGCAACAGGGTGAGAGAAGCTAAACGACTGTACTCTGAGAAAATTCTACAACAGTTCTCAGCCAACGACTCTGCTTCTGTCTGGAGAGGACTCAGACCAACTACAAGTCGAAAACCCCCCCACTCCCTGGACAATCTTGATCTTGCCAACAGCCTTAATGAGTTTTACTGTCGCTTTGAAAGACAATGGGACAGCCCTGACACCACACCCCAACTCCAGCCCACCAGCCCCCCCTCCCCCACCACAGTAGTGGCCTTTCCACAGCTGCACACCTCAGAGGCTCCCTCCCCCTCCTCCGCCACCACAGTAACGACTCTCTCCATCCTGGAGAGGGATGCCAACAGGCTCTTCAAGAGGCAGAACCAGAACCCGCAAAGCCAGACTCTGTCTCTCCCTCCACCCTGAAGCACTGTGCTGATCAGCTGTCCCCAGTGTTCACAGACATTTTCAACACCTCATGGGAGACATGCCACGTACCAGCCTGCCTCAAGACCTCCACCATCATCCCAGTCCCCAAAAAGCCAAGGATCACAGGACTTAGGCTACGGCTACACGAACACGAAACGAGGTTTTTTTTGAAAACGGGTTCGAAAATTCTTGCGACCACACGGAAACGCGCTGCTGTCCAGACGAAAACGATGAAACGATGCAGTACACACGCCACGCTGTGAGACAATAGAGAAGTGTTAAAATTGGCTCCCAGCGTCAACGTGTGACTGACGCAAAAACGTTTTAGCTGTAACAATGGAAACGAAACGAGGCCGTTTTCAAACTTTCCCACTCTGGAACCCGTTTTCAAAAACTATCGTTTTGGGGTAGTGGGAACGCCGGCTCCGTGTGGCCGCGACAGTGAAACGATAAGAAAAAGTATCGTTTACAGTGAAAAACGTTTCCGTGTAGCCGCAGCCTTAATGACTACAGACCCATCGCCCTGACCTCTGTGGTGATGAAGTCATTTGAGCGCCTTGTCCTTTCACACCTGAAAGCCATCACTGACCCTCTCCTGGACCCCCTGCAGTTCGCCTACAGAGCCAACAGGTCTGCAGACGACGCAGTCAACATGGCCCTCCACTTCATCCTCCAGCACCTGGACTCCCCAGGAACCTACGCCAGGATCCTGTCTGTGGATTTCAGCTCTGCCTTCAATACAATCACCCCGGCTCTGCTACAGGACAAGCTCTCCCAGCTGAACATGCCTGACTCCACCTGCAGGTGGATCACAGACTTTGCAGACACAATTATCAGCACACCTTTGATTTATCTGATTTGAACTAGTTCCTCAAATGAAAACAAAACAAAAACATGCAAGTCCCTCATGGTTAAGCAGGGGTCGTTTCCACATTCCTTTTCGCAATCAAGAAGGCCGCTGTGTGAGAGCGTCGCACTTGCTGTCAGACAACATAACAAGGCCACAAGGCAATCAACAAAGATACTCCGTCACCTAATTAAACAGCTCAAACACAGGACACCTAAAACCGCAGGCTGTAAAGATAATTAGGCGGTGATGGAAAAGAAGTATTCGATAAAGAAACTAACATTTATTTAAAATTGGAACCCAGACTTTCTGTTGTACCAGTTAGTACTGTTCAACTTCTTTGGGTATTACAAATGGTGTCAACTGACCATAAAAACAGTGATATCGCAGAATTCCTTGCAGCTATACACGGCTGGTGCTGCTCCCTGAGGAGGGACACATTTTTAATGGGTTTAATGGGTCACACAGGAAAAGAGGGACACAGTTTACAGTAATGGGAGCATGAGGCTTACATGATGAAGGATTAATTTGAACTTTTTCTCTTAAAACACATAATTCACCCTGTAAGTGAATCTGAAGATGTCATGAGTGCTTGGTCCCCATGCCGTGAACAGCTCCTGCAGCATCTTAGAGTCCTCCACGGCGTTATGAGCGTTGTAGGATTTTCCAAGAAAGTATTGGACCAGAAACACCTGAGAGTGACTCGGCATAGAGCTGTAGAGGTTCTTGCTGAGCAGGAAAGTATCCAGAAAGCCAGACACCACCTGCTGGAACTCCTGCGTGAGGGAGTAGTGCCGCAGCACTCTGGTGAGCACGGGGGCATCGAAGCGTTTTGCTGAGTGGGCCGCCAGCAGCACGGGGCGGCGGAAGGAGCGCAGGAAGGCCATGAAGGAGGTGAGCGCCTCAACAAGAGGGATGGTTTCCACAGGTTTCCCGCGGAGAAGCAGGCCGTCGGAAGTGAGTGTGAAGCCTGTGACCTGGGCGGCGCTCGGGGTGAGGGCGCGGCGGGGGAGGGTGTATGCGTTAAACACCCTCTCCTCGCAGACTGCAGCCAGCTGGATGATGTCACACACTGAAGTATCTGAAAGTGGAGAAGAATGATGAGAGAGAAAAAAACAAAACAAAAGAGGCTGAGTACAGGTTTAGCAACAGGGTGAGAGAAGCTAAACGACTGTACTCTGAGAAAATCCAACAACAGTTCTCAGCCAATGACTCTGCTTCTGTCTGAAGAGGACTCAGGCATCTGACCACCTACAAGCCGGAAACCCCCCACTCCCTGGATAATCTTGACCTATTTAACCTAATTTTAAATGCGGCATTATATGTTGTTATGAATGATTCACTGCACTTGATTTAACAAATTAAGTATTAATAAACTTAGAGGCTAATACAGCCTAAACACTGTTAGAGGCGCATTTTATTTGCAGCATTATGTGTTATCATAATCTGTCGTCAATAATTATGGAGTTATATTCGCCACATTTTTATTATGTCATTTACTGTGTTTACAGTTAAATGAGTGATGCTTACTGTGAGTTATGAGAATGTAATACTGTATTTGTGTCCGTTGAATATAATGCAGCTAAATAAAAACATTTGGCAACTACTTACAGCCTCATAACTAATGTTAGAGAATCTTTAATAAGATGAAAATGCAAAGTTTTATTTCCTGCATCAAAACTTCAAATGCACAAACAGTAGACTGACCTCTTTGTACAATAGCTCTCAAATTTGAATGTATTTATCCAATTTGTAGTCTGTCTGTGTCTCACTGGTAGAATTTATATGCTTATGGAAAAATGACAGGAAAGATCCGAATCTTTTTAGTGATTGACTCAGAAAGATTTGAATCCCTAAAAATATCCGAGTTTGACATCTCTACTAATAGGCTTTTCCGGTAAACCCCCCCCCCCCCCCCCCCCCCCCCCCATAATCATACAGCATATCATACAAATCAAGTGTGCTCTAGCATATCATGACCTTTGTACTGATTATGGTGGTACAAAGGTACTGAATGGTTTCCAGTTGACTGCAGTTGACATTTTGTTGGCGTAGACTCAGGAAAACTACTACTGGATGTTACTACAGTTATGTGTAAAATGCTCAGAACCTAACTGCCTGTGTGTGTGTCTGTGAGAGAGTGTGTGTGCAACCACGACTCCTTCTCTTTGGCAACGACTCAAAGCAGGTTCATAGTGGTCCGTACACCCTGCCTCGCCACTGTTTTAGTTCCCAGGAGTCTGCACTCAGTAGGACCTCTGCTTGGTTCGAGGTTGAGCATAAACAAGTTCGCTTTGGTGTCATCTCATCAACTGAAAGCTTCAGAGGTGCTCTGACCAAACTGGGAGACTTAACTCCTCACTCTGTTCCGTGGAGGAGACAGAAGTCTGACTGTGAGAGATTAGAAACCTATAAAAACAGAATCTGACATGTTCCCTTATCCTGCTTATCAGAGAAAGGCTCCACCTGATGTGTCCCTAATAGCAGACGAAGCCTCCACACTGGACTGATCACACAATATGCATGTTTATGTAGTTCTACTGGAACACAGTGAAGGAAACATTATATGCACTATGTGAAAACAAATCAGTTGACAGTGCACCTCAAGCCCTGGTGGAGTACGTTTTACACTCAAGTACAAGTTTGAAATATTTCATACTTTTAAATTAGGTACAAGTTTCAAGTATTTTTCACTTGTGGGACTTTAAAAATGTTCTATTCCTGATTTGGTATTGCTGCTCTTACTTGGTGATCCTTGACGGATGTAAAGGGTCAAAGTAGTACAACAAGGAAATAATTATATTAAAAATATATATAATCAGCGCCATATATCTGAGGCAGTGTGAAACAAAACATTTGACAATATTTGGTTGATTAAAGGATGGATCACTGTTGATCAGGCGCATCTTTAAATAAACTGAATCAAAGACCACATTTGATCCGAGCGACTATGACAGTTCTGACTCAGGATTAAGTAGACAGACAAATGGTTAACATTACCCAATCCAGTGGTCTCCAGGTCGAAGAAAACTATAATTTTGCCTTGAGCCATTTGCACGATTTAAGAAGATCTGCTTCAGTCCAGCTTTAACAGAGTGTCGCGTTCAACAGTCGCGTCCAACGCACTGAAAGCAGAGTTCAATAGTTTAAGTCAACTTTAACAGTTTGACCAACAGCAGCCATTGAGAGTAATGCAACACAGATGAACTTAAGTTTCCCTCACCGCGTCTGGTTCGTCAGCTGAGCCGTGTGACAGATGTGAAGCCAGCTGTGGAGAAGAACCTCGGTTTTTTTTTTTTTCTTGTGCCACTGCGCTCATCCGGGAGGGACCTACAGGTGAATCACTGCCACGCCATTTCACAACTGAACTCCGTGCGCTTCTTTCACTTCACCAGAAGAGAAACTTATGTTGTTGCTCTTTTACAGGCCCAGAGAACCAGCTCCGCGCAACTGCTGTGGTCGTCTGACAACATGAGCTTACGAAACAATAGCCACAGTTCGTTTAGCTGGAAATTTCCCCGCTGTTCGCTCAGTTTCATTTTCGACGGATTGCGCAACAGAACAGGGGAGACGTTTTGTTCTCGAAAATGGCCTGCACTTAAAAGCGAAAATAACATAATTTTGACAAATGAAATGGAATCAAACGATACATTGACACCACTGTTCGCCTTTGTAAGGACCATAAAGAGAATTGATTTGTCAAAGCGATCAGACACTGATAGAAACGTGTTTCTTCTGATATTTGTTGTTGCTGCACACTGGAACGGAAGATTTTCTGTCATGTCTGCAGATTCAAGTGGCACCAAAAGCTTTGTACAACTTATTAACAAACTATTTGGAGCACTAATCCTCAATACATGCAACAACAACAACAAAAAAGGAACAGCTGGCTTAAAGAAAGACACATATCCTTAGGTACCATCTTACCCCGTAGTTCATCTTTAGTAAACACAAAACCTTGGCAGACAAAAATGTGTTTGGAAAAGCCAAGGAAGGTGATTATGGGGTGCCAAGTGTAAAACTTCAGTTAACACGTTTTTTTCTTGCATTTAAGATGAAAATTAACTTTAAATAACACTATGAACCTTCTTATTAGACCTCAAATCTAAATCTAAATGTTAACATCTGTGCTGGGAGCTCTTCACCAGTTAGGAAGATACTGTTGTATTGTCCTGAATTGTCTTACTTTTATAAGAAACAGTCGAAAGGTGTAGTGAGGTGTAGCTTCATTTTTCCCAGTGAATGAATCGTTTCGTTTCATTTGAAATCAGACATCCAGTCATATGTGATGAAGTGAAAAACGTCACATATGACTATTACATTTTACATTACATGTATATAGACTACTGGCAATAATGAATGATGGCCATCCGCTACCAGCCTTATCAACAAGGCCCGGAGCCCCCCCCCCCCCCGACTCTCTCCCTCTCACCTTCCAAACCTACAAACTACATTAACATAGCATCTTCAAACCTTCTGCGTTACATTAAGGCATAGTCTATAGTCTATATTGTATACATATATAGATTCTGTATATATATCTATATTGTTTGCACCAACTACACCAAGTCAAATTCCTTGTAAGTGCAAACCTACTTGGCAATAAACTTGATTCTGATTCTAAAAAGACAGCAGATGCTACCCCTTCAGAACCAAGTCAAAACTCTTCTCTATCAGTGCTTTATTCATACTTCCCATGAAACTCCTAGTGTGTGGGTGACCTGATCTCTTCTCCCGTAAACTTTGAAACTAGGGGCTATGTAGCAGAGGTGGGGACTTGGACTCGAGACTTGAGACTTGACTTGGACTCGAGTCCCGATTTTGATGACTCGAGACTTGACCAAATCAAAAAAAGACTTGGACTCTACTTGGACTTGAGAGCAAAGACTTGAGACTCTACTTGGACTTAACCCTCTGGACTCGAGTCAAGTCACATGCAGCAAGCACAAATATTAGAACTGCCAAAGGTTCCTACAGTCCGAAAGCGGCTAATGTGTAAGTTTAACTTATTAAACACCCGCCGGTTGTGCCTGTGTTGTATGAGTAAACATTTCAGCCGTGACAGCATGACATGGGGCGTAGCTAACGATAGAGTATGGCAGCCCGACGGGCCCGGTCAGAACCCGACGGGCCGGGCCGGGCCGGACTCGGACAAAAAATTAGAATGTCTTGTCGGACTCGGGTCGGGCTCGAAAGCAAGCAGACATCGTGAAAATTATAAACAGCCAGAGGACAGGTTTCAGTTCATTGCAAACGTCAGTTTTTGTGATAAACATAAATAATTGAATATGCATAAATGAAAATGTTGGTAGGCTATTCGTGCCTCATGCCGTGCAGCATGCATCTGTGTGCATCTGTGGTCTGTGCATGCTCGGTGCGCACGCACGCATATCGAACATTCGAACAACTTTACATTAAACACGTGCGATCAGTGCAGCCGAGCTCAGTTGGCTGGAAGCGCTATGGAGGACATTAAAAGAAAAATAGCTTCTGGAGAACTGAAAGTCGTGGAAAATGAGAGGGGGAAATCCACTGTGTGGAAACGCTTTAAGCTATAATGGATTATGGTGGATAATGGTGCGCTGTCACCAATGTGTATTTACTGATTTGGGTGCGCCGTTTTGCGTTGGTCACTGGTCTCGGGCTTCCGGCGGGCTCGGACACAAATATTTTAATTAATCTCGGGCTCGGGTCGGATTTGAGAACTTTTCTGTCGGTTGAGGGCCGGGCTCGGACAGAAAAATCCGGCCCGAGCCAGGCTCTAGCTACCGACCACCACACACCTCTGTCAGATGCGTTTTATAGAACCATGAAAAGACCCGACCTCGGAGAAGGAGCTAAATAGTTATAGGAACTAAGGGAGATAGCCCCGAGTTCCTGTATGTGCGAATGTGGGAGAAAGCGGCCCCGCGGATTAAAAGGTTATTAGAACTGCCAATGGTTCCTACAGTCCGAAAGCGGGTATTGTGATTTCCACTGTTTCTTGAAACAGTTTGATAGAAAACAGTTCCTAACGCCTATTAACCTCAGTTATGTATGTTATTCTGAATACTCCAATAAATACATTCATTGTGGTTTATTCTGCATGTTAGAAAAAAAACTAAACATTATTGAATTATTGATCAAGTTTGAGTATGGCATCCATATTATCACCAGTGTTTTAGTTCAGAGTGTACCCAGTTTTACAGTAACTGTGTAAACCACCAGATTAAACCCACTCCTACATTCTCTCTAATGTGAATCACATCCTGCACTTTGCTGCAAGTCAAATTTTTCTAAGATGGTGAACATGTGACCTGCCCTTCCCTGCCTCTGATTGATTGGTGCGTTGCCATCATTGGGTGCGTTTGTTAGGTTTAGTAATTAGGGATGGGATTGGTTAACATTATAATCCAACCCCAGACAGAGTAGTGTGGGTAACAGCTGAACAAACTCGCACACAGCTCACTTTCTCTACTTGTTTTTTCACTAAAGTGCAACTTTCAGGTTAACAACCTCAGTGACTTAATTCAATTCAATTCAATTCAAAAATACTTTATTTATCCCAGAGGGAAATTAAATGTTGATGTAGCTCAATTAAATCAAAGAGTTATTATAGATGCTGATGGCTGTAGGCAGGAAAGATTTCCTGTAGCGGTCCGTTTTGCATCCAAACTGAAGAAGCCTTTGACTGAAGAGACTCTGTTTTCTGATAACAGTCTCATGGAGAGGATGTTCAGGGTTGTCCATAATTCTCTTGATTTTATGCAAAATCCTTCTTTGCATTATTGTCTCCAGAGGTTCCACAGTCGTCCCCAGAACAGAACCAGCCTTCCTTATCAGGTTGTTGAGTCTTTTTAGGTCCCTGGTTCTGATGCTGCTGCCCCAACAGATGACGCAAGAGGAAATGACGCTCTCAACAACAGACTTGTAGAAGATCTGCAACATCTTGTTGCAAACCTTGAAGGACCTTAGCTTCCTCAAGAAGTACAGTCTGCTCTGTCCTTTCTTGTAGATGGCTTCACTGTTGTGTCTCCAATCCAGTCTGCTGTCCAGATGAACACCAAGGTATTTATATTCCTCAACCACCTCCACTTCTTCTCCCATGATGGAAACAGGGTTTGATCTGACCCTGTTTCTCCTGAAATCTACAATCATCTCCTTTGTTTTGTTGACATTCAAGATGAGATGATTGTTCCCACACCATGCCACAAAGCGGTCCACCAGCTCTCTGTACTCAGCTTCTTGTCCATCTCTGATACACCCGACAACTGCAGAGTCATCTGAATATTTCTGTAGATGACAGGAGTCTGACTTGTACTGGAAGTCTGAAGTGTACAGAGTGAAAAGGAATGGTGAGAGTACAGTCCCCTGTGGTGCTCCTGTGCTGCTGATCACCTGGTTAGACACACAATTCTTCAGTCTGACAAACTGTGGTCTGTTTGTCAGGTAGTCATTAATCCAGGTGATTGTTGAGGCCTCCACCTGAGTCTTCTGGAGTTTCAGACTAAGCAGATCAGGCTGGATTGTGTTAAATGCACTGGAGAAATCAAAGAACATGATCCTCACAGTGCTGCCTGCTTTGTCCAGATGACAGTGGGTTTGTTGAAGCAGGTGTATGATAGCGTCTTCAACTCCAACTCCATGGCGATAAGCAAACTGCAGGGGGTCCTGATATGTGCTGGTTTGCTTACACAGGTGGGTCAACAGGAGTCTCTCCAGGACCTTCATGATGTGGGATGTCAGGGCAACAGGCCTGTAATCATTGATGTCTGAGGGGTGAGTTTTCTTTGGTACCGGAACCAGACAGGATGTCTTCCACAACAGTGGTACCTTCTCTTGGGTCAAGCTAAGGTTGAAAAGGTGTTGCAGAATCCCACAGAGCTGCTCTGCACAGGCCTTCAGGACTCGGGGGCTGACACCATCTGGACCTGCAGCCTTGTTCCGGTTCAGTCTTTCCAATTGCCTCTTCACCTGACTTCTAGAAACAGAAAAGTGGGAGAGGGAGGCAAAGGGGACAGCAGCATCTCCTGATTGGGTTGAAGACAAACTAGTGGAAGCAGAAGAATCCATGACTGAGGTGGAGGTGGAGATGTTACAGGAAAGCTGTGGGTCAGAGGAGGGTGGGATGTCTCTTGGGCTGGGAACAGGAGGGGAGGATGGTGAGCTTGTTCCTGAACTGAACCTGTTGAAGAATGTGTTCAGCTCAAGACCATGTCTTTAAAGGCATGGTTGGTAATCCTGTTCAGAAACACATTTTGTAATACTGGGTGAAATGGTCCGTCTGTCCTGAGAGAAATCTATACAAGATGTATTTAGAAAAAGGGACGAAAATAATCAGACCTCTGTGGCAGCTGCAGGACTGAGAAAAAGCTGACCAATCCGAGATCAGCGTCCCGCTGATCTCGGATTGGAGCGCCTACAAAAACCAATCAGATGCCTCTGCTTTCTGCCTACGCCCCCCTCTGTCGGCTCCCTGCTCCGTGTGCGCATGCGGTTCTACCGGCTTTGGATGAAGCACTGACGGAATGGGGAGGGGGGGGTGGAGCTTAGAGGAGGGGACACTTTCGAATCTTGCTAGCTCTCTTGCTAGCTCTCTAGGATTACCTACCATAGCTTTAATGTGAGAAGTTTTCAGCTCATCTTTTCGCCTAAAGGCAACTTCCACAAGCGTTTCTTTAAGCTCATCGATTGGTAGTAGGAGAGCCTTCCTTCCTTTGTTCAGTTCTTCCTCTTCTGGCTCTTCTTTTTTTTTGGCGTGGTGACTGCTTCTCTTTGTATAGTTAATCGATGGAGTCGTTGGCTTTGATCGACTCATTGTTCACTTTGATAAGTTCTTCCTATAGTGCCTCTGTTTTTTGGCAGAATCGGTGACAAAGGGCAGCCCTGACGGAGTCCAACCCTCTGGGCGGAGGCCCCGGGGAAGACCCAGGACACGTTGGAGAGACTATGTCTCTTGGCTGGCCTGCTGCTTTAAATCCATCCATAACTTTTCAAGAAGTTTCATATTTTCAGCGATGAAGTCGTTGGCTTTGATCAACTTTTTTTGCACTTTGATAAGTTTTTCCTCTTGTTCCTCTGTTTTTTGGTGTAGTGACTTGTTCTCTTCATGCAGGATCGCAGCTTTTCTTTCAGATTTGTGTAAATTTTCCAAAAGATTTGCAATGTTTTCATATGTGCTTTGAAGAAATTTGCTATATTCATCAACAGAATTTTGTAAATATCCACTTTGTCTCAGGAGCGCATCGTTCTTTAACATTTGCTCTATGCTGATGCACAGCTGGTTTTCAGCCTCCTCAAGTTTTTTAATTACTGTTTTCGTAAAATCAGATCTGCTGCATTCCAAGTCTTTTAATTCTCTCAAAGTCCCCCGGAACTGAGGACTTTCTTGGAGCTCCCTCCTCTGTTGTTTTATTGTTTCTTCTCCATCCTGAATTTTTTCCTGGAGCTCACAAACTTCCTGTTTCAGGGCCTGATTCTCCTGACGGACAAAAACATTTTCCTGGGTCATGTCTTGACAGGTCTGCACTGTTACTTCAAGCTCTTTGGTGATTTCCTTCATCTGATCCTCGAGTTTCTGCAGAGCTATGTTTTTCAGTTCCATGCTGTCTTTTTTCTTTTGTAAAATTACCTCCAGTTGACTCATGGCCTGCAGGACATCATCCTTTTGTTGTCTTAAAGATTGATTTTCCTCGTCTGCTGCCTTGTAGTCATCCTCTAACGTCTTCTGCATTGCTTCTTTTTCTGCATTGTTTGTCAGAATCTGTTGCTGCAAAGTCCAATTCTTATTTTCCATCTCCTGTAACGTCTTCACCATTTGTTCGTTCTGTAAATTGTAGGTCTTGTTTTGGCTTTTTAGGAAGTTGGTATCTTTGACCAGGTAGTCATTCTCTATGGTCAACTTTTCATTTTGTATCTGGAGGTCCCTTTTCTTTTTGTTTTTGCTTTTGCTTTGTAAACGCTCTACTTCTTTGCGAAGGCTTTCAATCGTCTTGTACAAATCCTTGTTTTCTTTCTGAATTTGTTTTTGCTTGCTGTTGAGGATTTTCCTCTCTTGACGAAGAGTCTCATTCTCGTTTGAGAGAACCTGGAGAGAATCTGACTGCCTGCGCTTAAACATTTTTCACTTTCTGTAAAAACAAAAACGTCTCTATCGACTAACAACTGTGTTTTTTTTGTTCCAAAGACTGACATACTGAGGTAAATTTGGCTGGGTATATAAAAAAATTATGACATCAATGTGATGTCATAATGACATCACTGTGATGTCTTTGATGTCATAATGACATCACAAACTGTGATGTCATTATGACATCACACTGAGATGTCATTATGACATCACACTGATGTCATTATGACATCACACTGATGACATTCTGTTGATGACTGTTCTATCATGGTGGAATATTAATGATGTCATAATGATCCATCCATCCATCCATCCATCCATCCAAAGAATCACCCCAACCCGGAACACTTTTGAAATACTTTTTAGTGGTTAATAAGACAACAAAGTGCTTTATAAATGGTCCAAGCTCTGATGTAAGTTATGAGTCCCACCCCAACTATGTGCCTAATCATTCTTTTATTTTCTTGTAGTAGAGCTATCATATTTCAGCTGTATCAAGAGGATTTTGAAGTAATATAATGCACAAGATTAAAAAAAATGAGTTATTGCTAAAAATTCCATTCATCTTCTTTTTACACTTTTCAGTTGCGACCAATCCCAGATAGCAAGCTGACATTGAAATTATATTGAGCAGGGCAGCCTCTCCCATTCTCTGGCGAAATTGCTACATCTTCAATGTTAAATTGACGATAAAACAGTTATTCACAAAACACAAGATATGCCCAATACTGCATTTACTTTCATAACTACAACATGTTGTCCTGCAGCTTAATGAAGTGATTTGTTCTGAAATCGCCGCCGTTCACTGAGGAAATCATGTTCTGAAGCCACCACTGTCAGCCAGGCTTCCGAGCCGAGGACGCCCGGCTTCAGGAGGGGGCGGGTATGCTCGCAGCTAAGCAGTTAGCAACACCAAATGTAGTTGACATGCTTTTAGCCAAGCGTAATATGGGCTTCCCCTGTTTTAAAAGTCAGCAGCCGCCACTGGTGTGTGCATAGTATATGTTTAACAGTTAATATTGTAAATTATTATTATAGTGATGTAATTGTGTGGGGTCGTTTTGTATTTCACTTTTTAATACCTGTTAGGATTAAATACATGATCTTTCTAGTTGAAGCCATTTGTTTCATTTCCTCAAAACAATTAATTAATCCAGTGTTATTAATGTAAAGTATGAGTTTACTATGAATGAACTGTGTTAAAAGAAATTGTAACACTCTAAGGAAGATAGGGCACTCATGATCGTAGTTCAGTGCAATAATAGCCGCTTTCGGACTGTAGGAACCTTTGGCAGTTCTAATAACCTTTTAATCCGCAGGGCCGTTTTCTCCCGTGTTCGGACATACAGGAACTCGGGGCTTTCTCCCTTAGTTCCTATAACTATTTAGCTCCTTCTCCGAGGTCGGGTCTTTTCATGGTTCTATAGAACTAATCTAACGGAGGTGTGTGGTGGTCGGTAGCTACGCCCAATGTCATGCTATCACGGCTGAAATGTTTCCTCATAGGAAATGGACACAACCTGCGGGTGTTTAATAAGTTAAACTTACACTGGTCTCATTTGTCTGCGGCGCTCTGCTCTCCTTTCTTCCTTCATGAAATGAAAAAGTATCGCCTCATGACTCTCTGTGAGCTCTTCCAGCCTCCATGTTAGACGCCTGATGTGATCATCCATGATTAATATCACCATCATGCAGACCATGAACACGGTGGCCTCCCCGCTCTCCATATTAGCTTCTTGGTGGTGTTTTTTCTTCTCTAATTACTTTTACCGGGTTCTGTTTTGTTGTTGAATGTGGCGCTAAACGGCTAACGTAACACGTCACTGACGCAGACGGTTGCGCGCGGCGCATCAGTCCCTATCAGGTCCCGACTCATGTGCGAATGCAGACTGAAACAGAAGGACAGTTATCAGAACGAAATTCGAGTAGGACAGTTCTGATAACTGCGTTCTTAGAACGGCTCTGTCCGAAAGCGGCTATTGAAATGAAATTACATCAACCTTTATTTTCAATTTTGTACAACAAAATGTTGTTTACATTATGTAAACAACAGATATCTGTTGGCACCCTTGGGCACCTACATAGGGCAGTTTATTTTGGTTTTAAAATGCTGAGATATTTACTGCAGAACTGTAACCTTCCCTCAACAAAATCATCAACGATTTTCCGGAGCATGTGGGAAAAGTAAAATGTACGCAGTCTTGTGATATGCTCCTGAACAAAGCCTTGGTCGTAGGGTTATTCTATTTCTAGGTGCTCAGTTTTGTATGTTATGTTGGGCCACGTCGTCACGTTATCCTCCCAGTCCTGCACCGAATTCGGGTGGGGGATAGTAACTCCATCTCCAGTTAACGTATTTAAACTCTGTTCCCTGTGTAACCGTTGTCTGCGTTGTGTTGCGTTTTTAGAAGAAGGACCGACACTCTTAGCTTCAGGACTGGACTTTTATTGCCTGAATAACGATAAGAAATACGACTGGTCAGCTCACGGTCACAGCGCAGCACTCGTTCGGCAAAGCTTCATGAGAGAAAGTTAGCAAGTTTAGCTTAGCCTTCGAGCCAAGATCGCTAACAACCATTACATTAACATTACAAAATAAAAACACATTTAGTCAAATGCAATGCTGTCGTCATCTTACTGAGCATAATATATAATAATAATAATGCTAACCGCATTATTACATTAAATACAGTTTCAGTATAACGCTGTGCTTTGTGTAACAAACCTACCATGGGCTCAATCCTCGTGCACTGGCTGCGCCTACATCACAGCCCATATTTACGTGCTGAGGAGAGCCCTGCCGACCAGTGAGCGTCCATGATACACGAATAAAGGTAAATATGATTGGCAGTCACTGTGGAAGTGGAATCAACAGCCAACCCGTTACAATAAGTGTAGTATCTTGACTACATTAACTGACACGCACAACATGGGTCCATTTCGATAGTTTATCTTCAGAGAAATCCAGAACACATCTCACAGCACCTCTCCGGTGATACATCTCTCTTTAGGTCATGAATGAATGTCTTTTTTTTTTTTTTTTTTAAATCTAGGAAGTACAGGGTAGACTACCTGTCTTCCGTGAGATCATAAGGCGCATTCTTGCCTTTTCTCCAACATGATCTCACTGCTACTTAACAAAGTCTTTCAGGTATTTAGGTGGCACCCGATCTCTGGTGGATCGGCGCAGCTCAGCTGGAGGGACTGCAGGTGAGTCTGGTCGTCCAGGAACGGGACCCTGCAGATTCACCTGGTCAGGAGGTGGTGGCTCGGTCTCTGGCTGGCATGTAGATGTCTCAGGCTCCTAGTCCGGTGCGTGAGCCTCTGGAAGTTCTGGTGCCCTTTCCACAGACAGAGACGACTCAGGATGACGAGCCCTCACCTGGTCAACATGTCTCCTCATGCGTTGGCCATTACCCAGGATGACCGTGTAGGACACAGGGCCTGTTGGTGACTCTACAGTAGCAGGTATCCATTTCGGTCCCAGGCCGTAATTCCTGGCGTACACGGCATCCCCAGGCCTGAATCTTCTCAGCCGAGCAGTTTTGTCATGGTTCTCCTTCTGTTTCATTTGTTTGTGCTCAATCTTGGACTTAATGTCTGGTTTTAACAGGTCAAAGGCAGACCTCAGCCTTCTGTTCATTAGCATTTCGGCTGGTGATAGCCCAGTCGTTGTCTGTGGTGTAATGCGATAGCTAAATAAGAATCTGGAAACTCGCGCCTCAATGCTGCCCCCTTTCATTTTCTTCACTCCCTCCTTGAAAGTCTGCACCGCCCGTTCTGCCAGACCATTGGAGGAGGGATGGAATGGGGCAGATGTTATATGCTGAATTCCATTCTGAGCCATGAAATGGCGGAATTCTGAGCTTGTAAAGCAGCTACCATTGTCTGAGACCAATATCTGTGGAAGATGCTGCAAAGCACTGACATAACTTCTCAATAGTTGTTTGGGTTGTACTGCCATTTGTGGGGTAAACCTCCAACCACTTGGAGTGAGCGTCTATGATTATCAGGAACATTTTCCCTAAGCATGGCCCTGCATAGTCGACATGGATGCGCAACCATGGCCTCTCCGGCCACTCCCACGGGTGCAGTGGTGCATTTGGTGGTGCTTTTCTATTCTCTTGACATTCTTGGCATACACTCACTTCTCTCTCTATGTCCTGGTCCAACCGGGGCCACCACATGTAAGACCTGGCCAGCGCCTTCATGCGCGACATGCCTGGATGTGACTGGTGGAGCGCTTTCAAGAGTGCTGTACGCCCTGGTGGAGGAATCACAGTTCGCACCCCCCAGAGGATACACCCATCTTGCGCATTCAGCTCCTGTCGCCTGCTGTAGTATGGCATGAGCTCTGGATCTTTTATCAGTGGCCATCCACTGAGAATGTAGCTATACACTTGAGACAGTGTGGCATCTTTGGACGTCCACTTCCTGACCTGGGCCACATTGAAGGGTATATCATCCATATCTACCATCAGCACTCGCTCAGGTGTCTCCTCTTCTTTCAGCAGGGATGGAACTGGCAGCCTGCTGAGCGCATCGGCGTTGCTGTGGAATTTCCCCGGCTTGTAGATGATCTTCTATTCGTAGGCTCTGAGAAGAACTGACCATCTCTGGATTCTGGGCGAGAGCATGTGGGGTACAGGTTTCATTTCATGGAAGAGTGTAATCAAAGGCTTATGATTGGTTGTGATGGTAAACTTCCGCCCATATAGGTACTTGTGGAATCTTTGAATGCCAAAAATAACAGCCAATCCCTCTTTGTCTAACTGCGAATACCGTTTCTCTGATGAGCTGAGGGTTCTTGACATGAAACCCAGTGGCCTCTCCGTCCCATCAGGCATCCTGTGTGATAAGACAGCACCCACCCCCATAAGGGGATGCATCACACGCCAAAATTAGTTCCCTATCTGCAGAGTAATGAACTAACACATCGGCTGACTGAAGGAGTTCCTTGGACTTATGGAACGCTTCGTCTTGCTTGTTTGTCCACACCCATTTCTCATCTTTTCTGAGCAGCTGGTGCATTGGGGCAAGCAGTGTGGACAGGTTTGGGAGAAAGCGATTGTAATTTTTTAACAGGCCAAGATAAGCTTTGAGCTCTGTGACATTTGATGGTGTCGGGGCCTCGGTGATGGCTTTGACTTTGGACTTCATTGGGTGCAAACCATGTGCATTCACCTTGTGGCCTAGGTAACCCACCTCGTCCTTCAGGAGCTCACATTTTGACCTCTTCAGACGCAACCCGGCCTCCTCCAAGCGTTCCAACACTGTATTCAAGTTCTTGAGGTGGTCTTGGGCATTTAGGCCCGTGACAAGAATGTCATCCAGATACACAGCCACCATTGGTATGCCCTGCAGCAAACCCTCCATCGTTCTTTGGAAAATGGCCGGGGCAGAGGAAACGCCGAAAGGGAGGCGGTTGTATGTGAAAAGACCCTTGTGCGTGTTCACTGTGAGGTATTTCTTAGAATCCTCATCCATCAGAATCTGGGCGTACGCATGGCTCATATCTAATTCTGAAAACTGTTGGCCTCCCACCAGGGCTGCGAATAGGTCTTCAATTTTCGGAATTGGGTACTGTTCTAGAAGCGACACTTGATTTACGGTGAGTTTGTAATCACCACACAGTCTAATTGACTCATCGGCCTTCAGTATGGGTACGACGGGACATGCCCAGTCTGAGTGTTTGACAGGTGTGATTACTTCTTTCTTTATCAGGCGGTTTATTTAAAAAATACTGTCAAAATGCGTTATCTTTGGCATTTTTCATAGATGCAACTGGAGAAATGGGAACAAATTATGAATCAACGCAACAGGCTGTTTTTATCAAAGTGCCTAAAGATAGAATTCCAAATTGGTTCTTCACTAAGCTGTCTGTTGTATGTAGAGGCAACACTGGTTCATCCTTTTTCCTGCTTGAATGATTCATAGGTCAGAGTTCAGTGGCTCAACAGACAAAAAATACACTTTCCTCTGAAAAAGGTCAGGTACATGTGGTGGACTGAAATGAATGTAAAAGCAGCTTTAAAAGAAAGAAATGATTCGATAGACTTTCCTGAACCCTGGAGAACTAGAAAGTCTGGCTGCTTGGAGGTAAAATATTAAGTTGGATTAAAAAAAATGCAAGGTTCCGGTGTCCAACATTCGGACTAATTCCATATATTTTACAAACCCTTTCGATGAACTAAAATCAAAAACTTTTCAAAAATGTATTCAGGGGAAACATAATAGTCCTGGTCAAAAGCTGTTGTCAGAAATACAAAAATACATTCCAATGAAGCTCAGAAAAGCACAAGTCTTGTCAAAATGACTATTCATCAACCATTGTCTTGCAGTTCAGCTGCTTTTTTAATAAGAACATAAAACACAATACATACATCAAAATAAAGGAGATTAACGATACATTCAACAAAGGAACAAGTGCCATGAGACTTATCTAAAGCTTGACATCAAAACACAGTACATGGCAAAATAGAATATTGCCAAAAAGACAGAAATGTTGAATAATCCAAACAGTTCTATTTCAAATACAACCGATATTCATTCGACCATTTTTGCAAGTTCCTCTTTCGACAGCAATCATAAAGCTGTGTTGAAGACACACTTTGTATCCTCAGCACGGGGCTGTGAGCAATAGCAGTAAAGCCTGATGGTGAAGGTTCACACGTGAAACCACCATCAGCTACTACATACAAAACAACAATCACAGAATGTTTCAGTCAATAATGTAAAAACTTTACATTAAACATCAAGAACTGCCATATATTAAGCGTGCAATTTATTGTGTGTCGTCTTCAACCTACTATATATTTCTCAGCACTGTATCTGAAATCCTTTAGTATATTTATGGTGTCTACACTTATACTGCACTAAAAATGACTCCATTCCTGAGAGCCACCAGAAAATACTCAAATTCATCATCATCTGCAAGGTTCTCTGCATTTCCAAAGATCTGAATCTCATTTGAGCATGTATGTATGAGCCATGGGAAGGTGTTTTGTGTCACCATGAACAAAAGTAAGTTTTGGACTGGGAAGAAACCCAACTGCGGGCGGGGAGCTTTGCTGATTCCAGTTGCAAAGGCTAGGACGTGTCCAGGATTCGAAGTCTGCAGGAAAGCCCTCTCTGCATCGGTGAGGTTTCTGGACGTGAGACGTTCCTCAACCTCCTTCTCTGGAATGGTGGACAAGGTAGACAAAATCCGAAAAATGTTGAGCTGCAATTGTACCAAGTGTCATAGACACATAAATACTGTGTTTGTGAAAACCTAAAAACTTGTAATGTATGCAAATGTTACACTTTGATTTACCCAAAATGAAGTCATGCATTTTAATGGGCACATTTAGTGCTTTTCAAGGAAGAACATGTTTCATTTAGTCTTTGTCAGCACATAGTTTAACCACCATTAACTCCTCTATTGGTCTTCTGTTGGTTCCCAGAACATAGTAGATGGGTTTCAGAAGGGCCGCCACAACATCTGCTGTAACATCACTGAATTCTTCAGGCATATCCGGAAGGACCCTAATCGGAGGGGTTTCTTTCAGGAGTGGAAGAAACTGTGAAAACATCGACACAATCTCCATTAGAAGGTTAACACTTAAAGTACTCTCGCTCAACGCTTGGATGGATAAAGTCTCATTGGGAAAATGAATGGTTTATCATTCTATCAGAGTAGGTGAAATTTAAAAAAGAAAAAGATGTTTCCGTGAGATGTTTTAGAGCCAGTGCCAAACAGCTGCGGTTGGTATTGAACATCAACACTTCTCAATCAGCTTTAAAATAAACACAGAATGGCTTTGTCTATACCGTTTATACAGTCTATGGTGTTCCTTCAACATGTTACTCACGATAGTGACCTCTCTGCTATTAGACCACCCATTATCTTAAAGAATGAATTCAACTATTGACTGCAACGTCAACATCGTCCCGAACACACGTCTGCACAAAACATATGTAAAATGTATTGTACTTTGTGAAATAGTTCAAAACAAAGAGTCATATGGTTAAATGGGGAAACACTTCCATGTGCATTTAAGAGTTGAACCAGCTAGCCTCTATTACAGTCAAAACCATCCCTAGATGGATTTATCTTTTCACTGAGCAATCAGTTATGAAACCATGGAAATTAGGGATGTGGGACATGTTGAAATTTGACCACCACTGTGACATCGATATGTTGGGCGGCTGTGGCTCAGTAGTAGTAGTAATAACCTGAGGGTTTGTGGTTCGATTGGTGACAGCTGGTGGGGTGGCAGTCCACACACACGTCTCTATGAGTGTGTGTGTGTTCCAACAGGTGCCAACCTGGATGGCTTAAATACAGAGGAGTAATTTCATGTATCTCAACATGATTAATAAAGTTTAAACCTAAAGGGGAAGTTGTTTTTTTTTTAAACTTGGACCTTATTTCTGGCATAAAATACGTTCATCTACTCACCGATAACAGTTTGGTGAAATCTGTGAAATTTAGATCACTCGAGATCTGCGTATATCCATATAAACGGGAGAGAACCGGGCATTGACAACACAGCCTCTAAATAAGGCATTATCTGTCTTTATTTCACCAATACTTTAAGATGAATTAATGAATGAATGCGTACTATTGCACTGTTAGTTCAGAGCTGCCGTGTTGTTGTTATTGGGGGCTATCGGGGGGCTTATCCGGGGATTTCTACACACGCGTCCAGTGGGATGATGTCATTGCCGCGCGCCGCTGCAGCACAGCTTATTTACTCCGTGCTCTGTGACGGTCGGCTAACTTCACACAGAGTTTGCTACTGCTAGTTTTGTGCAACATGGCAGGATATTTATCAGATTTTGACGAAGTGGACAACAACTTTGAGTACGATGGAGTGAATGAGCTGTGCTGCATACACAGACTATTATGTCTATGGTTTCACCTCTCATCCGCGGTCACCAGTTGTGGGTGGAATTGTATGTGAGGGTACGACAAGGGGCGGGGTTCATTTGCATATTTTCTAAACATTTAAACATAGATTTAAGATAGATTTAATACGTTAGATTTAGAGCTGGTGTTGTGGTTAGCACCTTCGCTTCACAGCAAGAGGGTTCCAGGTTCAACTCCCAGCTGGGGCTCTTCTGTCGTGTATGCATTTTGACAAATGGATGATGGAATCCCCAAGAGCAGTTAACAATGACTGGAAAACAACATCCTTCCAAAGTGCAATCGATACCCAGTGAAGCAAAAGATGACACAACTCGGTGTACTTTGGCTGCATTTTTGCTTTTTTAATAAGCAGATGAATTTTCCCCCATAAAGTCTTTTTTTTTTTTTTTTTTTCCTTACAACCATAGACATGTTTATATCATTAAAAAAAAGAAATGTAACACAAATTGCACCTTACACATACATGACCGGAGTGTCCAGAGTGGTGTAGACGAACAGACTCGACGCTTCTTTTCTTTAAACGCTTCGTGGCACAAAAATGACCAACCGAGTGAGGCCTTTTAAAACGCTGCTATGATTAATAGTAGGTAATGAACCGTATACAGGATAATATATCCTTTTATAACAGATGCTTTTAAACCAAAGTACATCCCAAAAGCATGATCATAAATAGTACATACACTGTGTATAAAAGAGGAACAGAACAACTAGAGAAAGCAGAGCATGCCTTCCAGTGACGGGTACATTCACTTTTTTTTTTTTTTAATACTTTTTATTTTAATTTATTAATTTACGTTTTTTTTTCCTTTATTTTTTTTACATTTTTTTAAATAGAATCCCACATGGACAGATAAGACTAACAGCATCCCCATCAAATATCAATTTCAAGATATATATATATATTTTTTTACCAGGAATCACTTTTGTTCCAATAGCTCACTTTCTGAAACGTATTCACCTTTTAGTCTCAACAGGTTTACGGTTTATGTAGTTCATATTATGATGTCAGCAAATGGGGGGGGGAGCAAAAAGCAAAAGAAGCTCCAAGTCTCCGGACCTACATTAAAACCGATCAGCGAAGTCCTTTCCTGAGACTTTCGGCGTCAAGGAAAAGTCGATTAACACTGATCGTGTTGGCGAAATGGAAAGCAAGAAAGCTTAAAGGAGCAAAGAGAGTACAGAGACAGAATTGGCGTTAGGCCATTGAGCAGAGACCTATGAAAGTCAACAACACACGGACTGTTCGGATACCATTTGGGCAGAGACAGAGAGAGAGAAGAATATGCAGAAACATATGGACGGTTTGAGTTAGTTGCTACTTTTGTTGATTTTGTCCCGTTAACAGGCAGATTAAATGCTACTTTCCACAGCAAGAATCGACAGAAGAGGATAGAAGAGCTACTTTTACTGCGAAGACAAAGAAGGAGAAGAAGTGGAGGAGGAGAGCATGTCGTGTGGCTCAGAGGATATCATGGACGGTTTGAGTGTGTGGATGAGTGCAAGGGACAGGAAAGCTCCTGCTCTTAAATGTCTCTTAGTGTCACCTAATGGCTGCGGAGACATTTTTTCATTCTCACATGAAGAACATGGCGTAGGAAACACAAGTGTGTGAGTGTGTCGGAGAGGCTACACATGCAGAGTGGGAGGAGATACGATGGAAGGAATCATTCATTCACTCAGACAGCCACATAAACGGGGGGAGAGAAATGGCTTTCATCAGAACAACAAAAAAGAAAATACATATAGTGACAACAAAAACTTGACATCTTGGATATCAACAACACTTATAGTACAGCATTAATATATATATATATAAATATATATTTAAAAAAAATTCAAGTCCTGATGCAGTAACACTGACGTTTCTGAACCAAACGGAGAGGAAAACAAACGGCTGCAGGAAATGGCAGAAACAAAACACTTCGGACTGACATTTGATGCCCACACGTGGCGCTGCCAGTGCTGATCGTCAGGTCCTTCTATTATTTTTTTTCGAGAGTACACCCAAAAAAAAAAAAAAAAAAACTGGCAGCGTTCACCGCGAAATAGAAAAAAAGCAGAGTAAAACTAGCACAGAAACAAAAGTGGAATCTCAATTCCTGACACTTCACTATACAAAACAGGAAATAGAGACGAGTCAACAATGAACAACCCAGGAGCAGCACTGGACTTTAGTTTTATGTACACCTATGTCCTCTCTTACATATTAACAATAATAATAATAATAATAATAATAAGTGACATACAGCTGTTACAGATTTCGACACACTCTCTTCTAACTCATGTCAGAACAAGTGTGATGGAGAAGCATGCAGCCTCCTGGCTGGTGTGTCCTGTGTAAACGTGAAAAGCAGACTTAGCTTGGCGTTGGTTACAGACAAAATGTCTGCCAGTTTAGTCAGTATGGCTACATTTCTTCTGGGTGGCTTTAACCACCTGCCCACATGCTAAAAAATAAAGAATGGGCGCTGTAAGATTTGGCTTTGCAGGTTTTTTTTGTTTTTCTTGTTTTTTTCTTTTTATCGTGTCCAACCTTCCATCCCTCCCTTCTTCTTCTTCTTCTCCTCCTCCTCCTCTCGCTCCGCTAATCGACCCCTGATGCTCCCGCAGGGGTCAAACGGCAATCAGTTTAGAGGGTTAGCCGTGTCTTTTTTCCTTCACTCTTCTCCAGCTTTCTGTCCTCCAACCATCTGCTGTTGTGTCCTTCAGTGTCATGTTTCCAGTCTCATAGCTTTCTGCTTCGACTGGACCAGGGGGACGAGGGGGACGGGCACTGAGGAGTGCCTCCTTTCAACTCTCCCTCCTCCCCTTCAAACACAGCCTCTTGCGCTCAAACCGGCAGCGGCTGCTGTTCCACTCCTCCCCGTCATCACACCATGAACTCGTTGCTACCATACAGAACCAGCTGCTGTGGCCCCGAGCCGAAGTCCGACTCTCTCCGATGGCTTCCCGTGGAGTCGCGTGGCGAGCTGCGGCTCAGCCTCAGCCTGAGGCGCGTCTTCCCGGTTCTGCTGCCCTCTTCTGCCTCTGACAACGGGGCCCCCAGGCCACAGGATGTGAGCAGGGGCCCGGAGGAGGAGGAGCGGAAACGGTAGTGAGGAGACGGGGAACCAGAGGCGTTGGAGGAGAGAGAAGAGGAAGGGTGATAGGAGGAGACGGTGGAGGTGGAGTCGGCCGAGTCCTGGGAGTCGGGCTGGCGGCGTAGAGTTCTTCTGCTCTTCATGTCCGACTTTCTGGATCGGTATGCGCCACGCTCTGTTGGAAAGAGTACGGTATTAGAGAGGTATTCAAAGCACAAACATGGAACTGATCAAAAGCACTTCCAGTATAACACCAAATTCTGATTCAAATTCAGATTCCGTTACCCAAACAGGAAGTCGTAAGTTGAAACACACTTTAAATTTAAGCCATGTAAATGTAATATGAATGAAAATTAGGCAACTATAGTGTTTACATCTCCCCTCCTATGTGTTCATAAGCACACTTTAGTGTACAGTTAAGGCAAAATAAGCAATGCAACAGCTGGAACAAGTGGAGTAATAAAGAGAAAGCAGAGAACTGACGGTCAAACCCGACTGTCTGACCGAGAGTCTCTTCATCAATTCCTGCCACAAACTACAAACTACACAGCTCATATCTAAACAAAGTAACAGTTTGGATGGGTGTCTAACATTCATAACGCTTGATTTGATAAAGGGATGGAACACGCTCAGCTGTTGACTGCACAAGTCTGTCAATAAATCATTCAATATTTTACCACAACATCAAAAAAGTTTTTATGAATTAAAAAAAGAAATCTATCTTTGTCATTAGTAAAAACTCGCTGAGATTCTCGACATGAGATGAGCTACAACACTTCCGGGGATTTCGTTTATCGATACTTTGCGTTTCCAGCAGTGCGCTCAGCTCACTTCCAGCTGCAAACGCAGCACAAAACTGAGGCGGTCTCAGACATTAACACACGTGAGACACACAAGTACCAGAGGGGTCAGATGTCGCCCCCTCCGTCTCCATGGTGATGTTCTCAGAGCTGTCTGCTGTGCCAATGGAGGCTTCGGATTCAGGAGTTTCATCGTCGGACGCACGTGGCTCTAGGATCAACATCTCAAACGTCAGCTCCTCCCTGCAGACATGAAATGTCAGCTTTTATCTGAATCTGCATTCTTCACGCTTCGGAAACCTTCGCCCGAGCGTGTCCCACAGCGGCCGACATCACTCGCAGAACAACAACGGCAACAACGTACTTCTCCTTCTGCAGGCTCTCGATCTGCTCCGTGAGGATTCGCTCCTCCTGCTGCATGGCCAACTGCTGCAGCTCGTTTAGCCCCCCCTCCACTGCATCCTCTCCACTTCCTCCACTTCCTCCACTTCCTCCACTTCCTCCTCCGCCTCCTCCTGAAGCTGCAGCAGCAGCAGCAGCTTCTCCATCAACCACAGAGGGCGCTTTGGGGCTCAGAGGAGGCGAGGCCGATTGAGTGCTGCTTTGCCGGACACGGCCTTTGTTCTGCAAGTTCACACACACAAAGAAAATCAGAGCGAAGAAGTGAGTTAGTGAAGAATGACCAAGCAGTTTACTGTTTATAGAGGCAGCGATGAAGCAAGGACAGCTGGGTGGCTATAGACACAGTTGGATGTTTTGACCGACTACACGGATACGCTGATCACAGTTCACAACATCACTGATAAAAAAAAAAATATGAGGTTCGTTGATTGCATCTACGCACACACAAAAACACAGAGGTAGGCATTGCCTCACAACGTGCTCACATGCAGCCTAACACAGCTAAATTTAAGGTAGAGACAGAAAGCAGAGCGATCAGTGGAGCTACACAGATAGACTGCTGCACTCTGAGCGCACACGATTAACATAAACTACAAGAGCACAGGAACAGGATCACTGGATTAACAGCACTGGAACTTTTTTTTTTTTTTTTTTTTAATAATCTTGATTTGACCTCTACAGAGTTTATCAGAAAAAGGACCATCATAAAAATACTTCTGGCAACAGAATTTACATGAAGAGCAGAGCGACAGCTTTAAGTGCGAGCAACGTCAAGTCAACAACTTTCCCGTGGCTTTTTAAAGATGAAGAGTCAAGTCAAATTTGTTTTATGGCTTACCAGTTAAAAATGAAATGAATCTCATCTGTTAGCGCAACACTGGCCTTACAGGTGGGATTGACTGCTTGCTAAGTTTTGAACCTTGCTAACATGATGATACATGGTGCTTTTTGTACGCCATGGCTGAGCCAACCCGGTTCCACAGCACGAGGCAGTTTCACGGAAAAGGCTTTAAAAAAAAAGAAGAAAAGAAAAGTGTATCATGACTAGGATGTCCCTCACTGATTCCCATTTATTTATTTGCAGAGAGATGGCTCATGCGATTCTGAATTGTAATTGCTAAATGTCCACCCATGCTTTCGTTACATGTTCAGCTGCTATGTGTCGATGATGTCGTCCACCTGCAACATCGTGCCAAGTGACAAGGTTCCCACTATTGATTTGGCCGCTTGAATAAAGACGTCAGTGCAATAACTTCATTAAGAAATCCTCAAAGACTAATCCGATACGGCAGTTTCACTGTCCTTTCACTTATATATATATATTAATATACTGGGGAAGCTGAGCATTTCCACTGTGGAACTGCGGAGTACCAAAGACACTTCCAAAAACACAGATTCAGATTGTAAATAAAAGATGAACGTCGTCGAGTAAAAATAAATAAATAAAAGAATCTCTGGATCAGGAATCCTTCTATTCTAAAAGGATAAACTTTTGTCATTTGAGAAAAAAGAAAAAAAAAATTTCTTTTAGATTTTAGTCTAACATTGAGGTGTCAAAACCTACACTCTTTCTGCTGGTGGGTCCATTAGAAAATGATTGAGTTGATATCCTCCCCCCCCAATCAGGTTGCAGATATCACCTCCAGTTAAACTGGTCAAAAAACATTTTATAATACATTTTAAGGCATACGCTAGAAGCCGTTTTCTGATGTAGTGAAGAGAGTCTCGACCGTTTCTGTAGAGTGAGGGGAGCAGCTGCATCCAGGTGAGTGTTGGAAAAATAGGCGGGGCTAATCTGCATACAGGTAGCTAAAGATATGCGCATACTAAATGATGTAAAGCAGTAGAGTTTCCATTCAAGCCATTTGAAGCCAACTCTTCAAATCAATAGGGACTTCTTTTTTTTCCCATGGGGGAAAAAAGTGTGAAAATGCCATTTCGAGAACACGGAAATTAAGTGTTTTGGGAATTCAATCAATGCCAAGACTGAGAGTTTCAGGCTGTTTTTATCTACAGCTTCAGTAACTTTTTGGGATTGAATCTGCACTTTGTACATTTTGTGCCAAACAAACAAACAAAAAAAAGACACGTTTGTTTATCATTTAACAAATTCTTTAAACGAAATCTAAGCCAATATTGGAAACAGTCGAGTCGGAGACGGCAGAGTTGAAGAAAAGTTACGTGTGAGTGTTAGACTTTTCTAAACCCGTCACACAAACATACTTTGCTGAATATAAAAATATCTCTCTGCGTGTTGAGGGGGACACAAGACCACTGAACAACATAAGCCGCTTTTCTTTGGCTGCAACATTTAGTTTTGAACTGAAGCGAAGGACCATGTTAGTGACTGTCAACCAACCAACCGGTAACAGAACAACAGTGCAAACAAAGGATCAGACACCCAACAGATAGCTGGTTTGCAGACAGACGTGGTGAGTGCTGTGACCGGCCGTTACAGACAGTATGGGTGGACAGATCGAATAGACTGATGGACAGGACAGGACAGGACAGGACAGGACAGGACAGGACAGGACAGGACTGGTAGGTGTGGGAGGGGCATACATACCGGGGTGGCAGTGCGGGTAATGCTCATAAACCTAACAGCAATTAGTACAGGTTTCTGAAAGAAGGGGCAGAGGGAGGGAGGAAGGACAGATCAAGGTTAGGGAGTGAGGAAGGTAATGGATCTGGTGATTTGCTTGTCAGAAGACGTGTAGACTTTTGGCTTAAACTGAGCTTAAATCAGTAGGAAAACCAAAAGAATTCAAGGCATCAAAGAAATTCTGCGCGTGCCATTATAACAGCATCTTATTAAGTTTCATCCAGTCTAGATATCTCCTGACCAGCAAATCATTGAAATGATCCTTTCTTGGAAAGTTCTGACACATTCGCAGGAAGAATTCGAGAGGCTTTGAAGTCATGACATCGTCTTTCTGATTAGGTTTGCCAGAACGATATATCCTCCAGGATGCTGCTCTTGAGGGAGCATAGTTATTAAATTTCCTGTTGAAATGTAGTATTAGAAATTACGCTGTATAAAGTTACAACCGAATTAGTGTAAGGCACTAGCTGCTTCTAGCGCAGCGTAAAGTCAAACCATCATGTTCAATTTCCATCATTTTCAATGACGATCAACAGTTTATTTATTTGAGATTTGCATTGATTTGAAGTTATCCAAACTCAAGGCTTACTCATCACTTACTCACTCATCAATATAAATGACCAATATCAGTGCTCTTTACACTGCACCACTTAAGGTCTTTAGCATGTTAGAAGATGATTGGAAGCCGCCATAGAAAGATATTTAGACAACAGTTCTAAGAAATGTACAGCAGGAGTTACTGTGTTATCTGCTTTTAAAGTACATTTGACACTTTTAACAGCTTTTTGCTTGTGTGAGAAAAACATCTGTGGAATGAAATATGCCAAGAAACACAGAGGAATGGACTCCTGCCATGGCTGTGTGGAAACCATGCCAGCTGCTCATGGAGCTGGGAATTGCTTCAATTTAAATTATGAGTGGGAAGAACAAGAAATGACAAAACATCCACCTCATTGACGGGCAATGTGCATCATTCATATTAAAATTTTCAGCTTGTCAAATTTGAAACTTTTGTCTCATCTTACTATGGACTTCCTGATGTGGGTCAGTCTGCTCTTGGCTTTGCTCTCCGCAAACTCCAGACTGTTGATATCCTTTAGACGAGCTTTGTACTTGCTCATCTGCTCGTTGATGATCAGCTCGACACACCTACAGGCCAAAGACAGGTCAGAAGTTAGGTCAGCGAAGATCAAAACAGAGGTTTTAACAAGTTAAAACAAGTTTTCCAGTTACAAGTTTGAACCTTGTGATTAAAGGCTTGCCGTACCAATTAAAACATTAGCAGTTTGTAAACTTGCCACTATAGCTGTCTACTATGTACAAGAAATAAATAATGGCGTACGCTCTTCCATTGGTGCCTTGCAAACGCATATCTACATCTTATACAGTCTCTTAAATCTGAGCTGGGAGCTGCTCTTAGTTGTGTTAGTGCTGTTGTTGGTCCTTTAGCTTTGCTCTGCTATGGAAGAGACAGAAGTCAAAGTGACCAATGTAGCCGTTGTTTCTGCTTCTCACCTGTACTTCTTTGCTATTAATGGTTTGTTTATTCAATATTACAGATCTACAAGATCTTCACAATATCGGTGAATCAAAAAAAAAAAAAAAAAATTTAAAAAAATGGACAAAACGAATTAAATTTTCGAACTTAGACATTCATAACAAATTCATGCAATGTAACATAAGTTTGTGAAACTACAGAGGGTGGTTTGGGGTCAGTGTTGGACATACGCAGTGGTTTTGCTGATGTCTTGGACGCTCTGCAGCGGGTCGATGGTGTCGGGGCAGCGGAGGATGCAGGGAGCAAACACGATAGCGAGGGCGTTGGCAGACATCCTGTTGGTCTCCTCCTGTAGGGCAATCCTGTAACATACCACCAGAAAATCGGTTTAATCTCTAAATGAATCCATATTGACATTTTGACATATGACCGAGACAACTAATCCAGTGTTTGATAAATTATAATGAAAAAAAGTGACTTAAAAAAGGCTGGTGATGCAGACATGTCGCTCAATGGCAAACACGGGCTGTCTTGCCTAAGGCTGACACTAATATCAACACTCACCTGACCAGATGGAAGATGAGGCGCTCCAGCGTGCTGAGGTGTGTCCTGCTGAGCTGGTCGATCACTGAATACACCCCTCGGATCACCTCCCGCTTGTCTGGTTGGCCTGAAAATAGAAAACAAACACACACACACACACACACACACACACACACACATCATCAGACCGGAGAGTTCAGGCCAGTGCATCTTCTGAAACTGACTAATAGCTGCAGGAGCCTCTGGACAGAAAAGCAGCAAGAAGGACGCACTGAGGGGCTTAATTAGGAGCTTACCCATGGCCCTGAGGAACTCCTCGTACAGCTCAAAGGTCATGAGAGGGCTGGGCAGGTCCCGGAGCCACTGTTTGAGCACACTGGCAATAACGTGGATGTTGTAGTCATCCAGGCTCACACTGCTCACATCTAGGACAGGAGGATTAATTCAGACATGTTAGTTCTCTTTCCCTGCCTTTGTTTTGTTACTGCTGGTCCACACTAACATAACAACAGCTGGATGGACAGCTGGGAAATTTTCTACCAACTCTTTCACTGTGTGAGCGCTAAATCTTCTCGTACAGCCTGTCCTCAAAACAAATGTTGCTCACGCTCGTAGAGCTGGAGGTATATCAATCCGTATATTCCATCATTCACACATTTTGGGAGACACAGACTGAGACCATTAAACTGTCCCTTAGCATGTTGAAAAGTTTATCCTGACTTGCTATCATTGCTGTAGACCGTTTTTACGTGATCTTTCCTCTATATATGCTTTTTCAGGTTGTACAATCACTGCAGTGGTGCCAAATGAAATGACTGCAAATAAAAATCAATCATTTATTTATTCTTTTTTTTTTTTTATAAACATCAGGTTTGGCGTCAGTCTCACCCGTGTCCAGCCCCTGTCGGAGTTCTTTGATTTTATTGGTGGAGCCCGACTTCCTGTAGATCCCCTCAGTGTACAGGCCGTGCATCTCGATGTAGTTGATGAGTTTCTCAACCAGCTGGGGAACTGCACGCTCCTCATTGGTCAGACGGGACAACTCCACGCCATACTGCCGCGACGACAGCTCTGGGTCGTACTTGTGTACAAAAAACACAAACACAGAAATACGCCACATTTAAAGCGGACCGTTTGCCGACGGGCAGCGTTGCCCAGTAAAAATTACAGCAAGCCGATTAAGGCTCAAGTCCGTACACTCATTCAGTGATGTTCATTGTTCAGTCCTGACAACCCACACGATAGCCGGGGTGGGACAGGGTTTCGGTACCCAGCCAGGCAGTTAGAACAGAGGACGCTCGTTCGATCAGATATAAAAATGTCTGCAAGAACCAAAAGGAGTTCCTGCTGCCTCTCCAAGAGGAGGAATATCATATTTCTTCTTTCAGGTAAACAGACTCAAACCCAAATCTACCTATTTAAAACAGCAAATCAGACCAAGACAGGTATCTGGTGTCGGTAGGTAAGATCACACAAGTCTTGCAAAAAAATGGACTTTTCCTACTGTTAAATGACTTTTCACTTTTCTTTTTTCAGGTAAAAGAATCCTGACACAATAAACCAAGTTGGCAGCTGCAGATTGCTTAAGCAAGCGATTAAATTGTGCCGAGACTTATTCATCTATCCTGTGCCATCTTTACTAATTCAACAACGAAGAAAGGGAAAAGCGAGCGCCAGAGAATCGCCACCTACCTTTTTACTGCACTTGGTCGTCATCTTGGAGCAGCATTTCCTGTGGCAGGCGTAGCGACACACTGCAGAAACAAAACAAAAAAAACAAACTCAATGCAATCAGACTGACGGCCTGCAAACTCCTCCCAGCGGAGACCAACAACAGCGGCAGCTGGTCACGCGCTCAGAGACTCGGGTAAGTGTCGAGACGAGCAGAGAGTCTGCTCTCGAAGCTGCTGTCAGGAGGTACAGATGGAGCTCAGTAACTCGATAGAAGACAGATTTATGAAGGCAGCGGGAGGTTTAATCGAATTTTGCCGACACTCAGGCTCGCGTGGAAAGTGTGTAAGTTTTGTGGCGTCTGGTGTGTATGTGTGAGTATGTGCGCACGTGAAAGGAGCAGGAGAGGGTGTGTTGTGCTGCGAAGTTGGAAACAGAAACTACACACAAAATCTTGAGTGGCAGCGGGTAAGTGAGTTAGGAGGAGATTAGGAGCTGCTTCTGGGGTGTATATGGGTGAGAGTGCAGATTTGTACAGCCTGCTTTTAGGGTGATTACAAAAATAAGCACAAAACACCGCTGATGGAAAAATTAAAGTCAGTGGTAGATGGATAACAGCATGAACAAGAAGTGATCAAATACATTAACGAATAGTGAAATAGGAAGAAATTTTATGTACATTTAAGCGGTTCCCAACAGCAGTGCAATAATAATATGGTTAGCTTGGCTTTAATCCATCATATCATGCAGTAACATGCTTCTAAATGTGTGCTTCTGTGGGCTTTTTACGCCGATCCTCACGTTTGCAGACGCAGGCTCGGTCCATCATCCAGATGAGGGAGGAGCAGTACTCGCAGTAGGTGGGGATGCTGTACTGAGTGGACTTGAAGATGTGGCCGTTGTGTTCCTCCACCTGTAGGGGGCAGCAGAGCCACCAGTCAGCTTAGTTAAAGGTATGAAAGTTAAGAATTTTTTTGTCATCCAAAAGTCTAAAAAGTGGCTGACTCCAGACTCACAATGTCAGTTTCTTTCTTCCTCGACTTCTTCCGCTCACGCTTGGGAGCCTGAAAAGAGACGGAGATAAATGTGCACTGTGAGTGTGCAACATTTAAGAGGTTTCCCTGGAACTGATTATTTACATCATAGTGTGTCATTTTCTGTGTCACATGCAGCCTAAAGAAGCGTTTCTCGGTCATCTTTGAACTAATCCCTTTGCTTTTCAACTTTCTTACCCTGCCTATGGTTCCCTCCATGGGTTTATATTCTGTCATGAATTCATCCAGGAAGACCTTAAAGGTGTTGACCCACACCTTCACAGGTGACTCGCTCCAGTCTCTCTGCTCCAGGCGCATGGTCTTCTCCAGGATGTGCTCGAACAGCGCGTACAGATCCTTGTAACGGATACTCTTCCCATCATCCATCTAGCAATGAGGGATAAAAGAAAAAAAGAAAGACAGAGCTGCCATGAAACATACAATCATATCAGAGAGATTAGACAGTCACAGGAAAGTGTGTGGATGACTCACAGCCAGGGCGGTGGAGTACGAATTGAAAATGTTGATCCGGAACTCCTTCAGCGCTTTCTTGAACACAACATCTACCATAGTGTCCTTTTTACTGTCTTCAGAATCCAGGTCGGCGATCTGGAGAGACAAAAGTGTTTGGATTTATTAATTAAGTGCCTAATTTGTCATTTATAATACCAACTGACGAGTGCAGCTTTAGAATATTAACAATAAGCTGGGAGTAAAATAGTCCCGAAGCTTTAAAAAAAAAAAACTGTTCGACAGAGTTATATGAACACTGAAGCTTTTAGTGGAGCCACACACAGATGTTAGGTGGGTCAAAGTGAGTTAGTTCTGACCTTCTTCATGAGGAAGTCATTCATGCTGCGGTAGTCGTGGGCTGAGGAGAGGATGTGCAGCGCGTCGTTCTGCCACTGGGCAGGTTCCAGAGTGATGCTGCTGATCTTCACACTGCGCCGCCGCCTCATTTTGGGAGATGGCTCCTTGTTCTCTTTGCTGTCCCGGAGCCCATGAGACGGAGCCGCCTCCAAATCTGGGCTGTGAGGAGGAGATAAGCCCTCTGGGAGACATAAATGGAGAAAATGGAAGATTAGATCAGTCAGGAATGAAAATCACCAAAGAAAAAAATTCCATAATGAAACTTTATATTGCTCCTCAGTTCCCCCTCATGATATTTTCGCCTGCTGAGGCAATTTATACAAGCACATTGTAATGTTTGTAATTATCTGTGTATACCGAATATACTGAAATATGCTTAATATATGTGTATGTAAATCGTCACAGTCAAGATTCGGAATCTTTTTTGTTTTACCGTGCGTTTCCACAGCTTCGCTCCTGCTGGCCTGCTTCTCTCTTGAAAGTTTTTTCTCACCGTGTTTCGTCTTACTCCAGAATCGCATCTTCCCTCTCATCCTGCTGGAAAGAGGGAAAAAAAAAAAAAAAAAAAAAAAAACCTGAGCAGATATCCACCATACAAAGTGAGAAAAATCATCTGACTTTTGCTGTAGATGTTGTAAGGGTCAATCGAGGGGGCTACCTTCCATCCTGACTGGTGGTTTTCCTAATAACTTCCACCTTGCCGAGATCTCCCGATGACATGGTCTTATGAATCTTCTTCTGGTCTTTGTGAGATGACTGGAGGGGAGGCAAATAATGCAGAGTGACAAAGGGCATAAAACCTATTAAACCCGACCTCAGTCAGGTGATAAAGGCCTTGGCAGGTTCCAGATTTGTCTAAAATTCTGTAGTTGCAGGTGGAGTACAGTGAGACTCTTTAAATACATGGTTTCCTGTTAACCACAGGTTGGACTACTGGGGGACATGCCTTACATTAAGGTGCACAAAACACACTATGTGTAGTTTAAGTAAAGCACTACAGAACCTAATCGAAAATATCAGAAACTATTACAGAAATGAAAAATATCATAAACGTGAACTACACTGATGTTAAGAGAATGTTACAAAGAATGAAAAGTCATACTTTCCATGTCGATTCTGTTAGGAGAGGAACTGGTTAATTTGAGGTTACTTTGAGCGAGGTTTGATCAATTCCAGCATGCAGGAGAGGTGGCTGGCATGCAGTGCAACATGGCATGCGGGCTGCTGTGTTTCCAGGACAAGTCAGTAGCGGGAGATCAATTTATGACAGGACAATGTCTTTAACCACAATCCATCAGTCATACAGTACAAGAATCCTTGCTATGAAGTAGTTACAGGGATACCCGAATACTCCGACATTATGAGCCGTTTTAGCAGACCACTGCTACACTGTCAGAGGTTCTCTTCTTTATTTGTCAAAAAAGAACCTGGCAGTTTTTTTTTTTTTTTTACACCAGCAGACAATAATTTCAAGCTTGCTTAAAGTGATGCCGAGTTTAATAACAAAAAAGGACTCAGCCTCAACTAGCAAGAAGTTTTCTGTCAGGGCAAAATGCCAAATATTTACTCAATTCATCCTTAAAGCTGCCATTACCTGCTGCTTGTCTCCGTTTTATGTCTGAAAAAATGACAACCAGCTAATCAAAACAGAAACGACTTGAGGGTCGCCGTCAGGTTTGTCACGTCGCGTTGCCACTCTAAGCCGCTTTTTCAAATTAGAAAGACTGAGCTATCCATTTGATAACAGAAAAAAGGTTAAATGAAGGTGAAATCTCAGGACTCAGGATATCACAACCTGGCTCGTGTAAAATCGAAGGAAGTCTGGTGATTAATGTACTCCTAAAAGAGGTAGCTGAGGCGAGATGAGGAAGGCGGTGGCATCTGGAGGTAGCAGCTAAGCTTGGGCTTCATTTCAAACCAGCAGCAACCAAAGCGGCGTGCAAGACCATTCACTACAAAAGGCAAAAGATGTCCGATGTTTTCACCTTCATCTGTGCTCGAAAATATCACGTTACATGTTAGTGGAGGAACGTCTGTTTATGGAGTTAGCGGGTGTTAAAAAGCTCCTCCCCCTGCAGCGTGGCCAGACCCACGGCAGAAAAGGGTGGAAAGGAGGATCGGAGTGGACAGAAAACTCGTTCGGAGGTCAGGGGACCTGTGGAGATCCGGTATTTTACCATCTCGGAGTCACTGTGACAGTCAGCCTCAGGGTGGGCACGTGGGGGAGACAAGGAGGGGGGCAGCGTGCAGGAGTGGGCAGGGATGTAGTATTCATCATCGTCGTCTGACTGGGTGGCGCCCTCAGAGTTACAGCGGGTGAGGAAGTCGGAGCGCGTCCGGGACATTCGAGCTTTCTTTTTGGGGCCGGGGCGGCCCACCTGCTTCCAGGCAACCACAGGAACATATCAGCTGTGAGCCTACTTGTGTGTGTGTGTGTGTGTGTGTGTGTGTGCCTGTATTAAAGCATGGGTAAATATATCTTGGAAAAATATGTTTTCGATTCTTCAACCCTCTACTCTTTTCATCTTTTTTTTTTATTGCACTGTTAACTTGTGTCTCACCTCTCTGGTTCTGGATCCAGCAGATTTGGAGTCATCCCTGTACATTGAGAGAGAAAGGGATCTCTCCTGGTTCACCAAATCCTTATCTGACCTGCAATACACAAACATGTTGGAAATATTTTCTCAAAAAGACTTTCCACTGATAATTCGACAGACATAAAGAACTCATCGCTGCAATGAGTGAAGGTTTGTGGGAATAGAAAAAAACTCAAACATTGGAAAAAAAAAGCATCACCACTCTTCAAACATTGCTGTTTCATGCCTTGTACTGTAAAATATCATATGTTTAAGACCCGGAGATGTATGCATGTCTAACTGTTTTGCGGGATTCGCTTACTTGGAGAATGGCAGCTTGCGTCTGGGTGGGGAGAACACAGAGTTGGAAGGTTTCTCCACCATGTTCACAATCACAGTCTGGGCGGAGTTTTTCTTCTGAGCTTTTGGTGGTTTGGTGTCCAGGACGGGGCTGGGAGCCTCCTGAGCAGGCCGGATCGTCTTCCTCTCCTGCTGACCTGGGAGAATGCTGGGAACAGCGGGACCACTGGACTTGGCCTGCAGGGCAATCTGAATGTCCCCTTGAGAGGGACAAAGCCCCAGCTCCTCTGGATTCTCTCTCTTAGAAGACCTGTCCACCCCAGATACGTCCCTCTTTGCCTTGGTTGAAATCCCACGAGGTTCTTCCTTGTGCGATTCTAACCCCAAGCCTGCGGTGGGTGTCATTTCTGAGCCTGCTGCTCCTGTTTGAGAAGCTCCTTCTAGAGTTCGGGCTGCCAGCAGCTCTCCCTCATCCACAGGACTCTCCTTCTGCATACTGATCAACACCACCACTGGCCTCCGAGACGTGGACTCCCTCCTCTCTTTGTGTGATTTTCCGGGGCTTTTAGGTTTCGGTTCATGAACTGGACTTTGGTCAGAAGCAATAAAAAATGTTGGCCTTTGCCCTTCCACCTTGTGTGGCTGCTTCATCACAGGCTTTTCATTATGGTTCGAGTCTCTGAGAACATCCACAGTTTGAGGTTCTCCTTGAGGTGGAGTCGACTGAGAGACAAATCCTCCAGAGCCCTCGGTCTCCATCTCTTCAACACTGAGCAGCTCAAAGCTTCCCTGACTCGCTGGGGATCCCTGCGGTGAATGTCTGTGATGCTCATCCACCTGACAGGTGCTGTTACTTGTGACCGCATCTTCTGTGAGGGAACCCCCCATGCTGGTAGTTCTGACCTTGAGAAGCTCCAAGCTAAACTGAGCCTGCTCCAGCTCTCTCATCCGTCTGCTCTCTCGCTTTGATCTGTTCCTATGGCTAGTGTCATCTGCGCTCCTACTTCGTTCTGAGTCCTCTTCTCTTTCCATCTCGGTTGCATCAAGCAAAATGGGCTCAGATTCTGCAGAGGGTTCTACGTCAACGTAACCTCTGTGTCCTGGTGAGGCAAAGTCCTCCAAAGTACCTGTATCCACCTCTACTGCTGGATTTAGTTGTCTCCCGAGGTTCTCATGCTGCTCCTTTAGGTCTTTAAACCTGGAGATTAGATCAGACAGGTCAGTGGCATTGGGGTACTTGTAGAAAGGACGCGCACAGAACAGCATTACTTTTTTTGGCCACTTGATGGCAATAGAAATCAGTCTAAACACAGTCTCTTGCCTAATGAAAGTAAATGGAAGTTGTGTTTCTTTCACATGCACATACGTTTTCTTAACATTAAAAATAGATAACAGATGGGGTGGGTACAGCAGGCGCCCCATGTACAGAGGCTATAGTCCTCGCTGCAGCTGGCCCCGGTTCGAGTCCCTTTGCTGCATGTCGTTCCCCCTCTCCTTGCCCCCTGCTTCCTGTCTCTCTGAACTGTCCTATCCATTAAAGGCATAAAAGCCCAAAATAATAATAATAATAAATAAAAAAAAAATAGATAACAAACAAGCTGTTCCTTTAAAGAAGAGACTCCTCAAACTACTCATCACACCCTCAGGCTCCCGCCTGAGTCTTTAACTCACCTGAGTCGAGCCAGGTACCCCCTGCCTTTGGCCTGAAACTGCGTCACCGTCCCTTGCATTCTGCTGTAGTGGCTCCTCTGTCTGAACCCTCTCCAGGCTGTTTGAAGTGTCGTAGCTGCCCGACACCTGCGATGGGAGCAGTTCCTCCAGCTCCTCTGTATGACGATGGCAGAGGCCTGCCAATGTAGGAACTTCCTGCGCTGCCTGTAGCCCCTCCACGCGGCTTGCAAACACACCACCGCTCCCTCCTCCACACTCAAATCGATAGCGGACTGCTTGAAGAGGCAGTATCGCCACCATCGCTGCAGAGACGGACAAGGAGAGAGAAAGAGGTGAAACCCTTGAATAACTCCAGTTCCAAACTTGAGCTGCATTGTTGGCACTACTATCAAATTATTCTGTCCCAAAAGCCGTCTTTGCGTCATTGGTTCTGGTTCAGTTTTTGTGTCTGTAAGAGCTGTTTTTCTATATATATACACATATATATATATATATATATATATACACACATATATATATATATACACATATATATATATACATATATACACACACACATATATATATATACATATATATATATATAAATAAAAGCCTGACAGAGACATGGGCAGCTCTCCTCATAAGTGCCATCGTCTATCTGCTCTCCGTCTTTGCTTCCCTTCTGACAGATGACAGGATTCACTAAACACCATCTGTTCTCTTTTCATGCTTATAATCCCTCATTTAAAAATTGGAATATGAATGGGTTTAATTTGCAATAAAAAGGCTTCAACATGCAGTTTTAC